>NW_023416315.1:75588337-75590837 GCF_014108235.1 Myotis myotis
GTGTATGAGAGACTTACTATGGCTGTGTTATTTAAAAATTAAATTAATATTTACTAAAATAGAAACATAAAACCCTTCAATAAAGACAGAGAAACAGAAGAGTGAAGCATAGAATGAGTCCAGATGTGTTTAAATGATGGAGTTAGCATGGCTATTGATTTCTTTCCACCTAAGCAGTCTTTCTAAAGATTTTTACACATCCTTGATCAAATTATCAGGGTTAAAGATACTAAAGATGAAATAAAATCACAGGTTATACTATTATTTAATAAATGTCAAATATTATGCTTTGAAAAAAAATACTCTTCTCAATTTCATTTTGAAAATAAAAGAAGTGGATTTTTAAATGGTTACTCAAAGGCAACTGTTTTGAATGGCTAGGGATACATGAACTGATAGTAAGAAAGTACTGACCAGATATTTTTAAACACTATTACCTGAAACACCTTCAAAGCAGTGCAATCTCATAAAACATTCAGAAAGATTATCTGACTTAATGAATGCTCAAAATGCAAGCTCAAATCTACCCTGAAAAGCAATCAAGTTTTTAGAAACTATTTTGACCTTTGTGACACAAACAATTAATGCTGCAAACCTAATATCAAAATAAAATTCTACATTTAATGCAGAATAATTTCTCAATGTAGTTAATCCAAAACAACATTTGAAACCTTCTGCCTCCATATATTATACATTCTAGCATTTAGTTCTAATTTTAAAAGATGACAAAAGAACGAAGGAGAGGGTAATTCATCAGGAGAAGGCTTTTTTATTACTAATTTTTTCAGTGAATAGAAAATAGCAGAGTATACTAACAAAGACATGGCCCCTATGACCATGTCCATTATACTATTAAAAGTATTCCACCTTCATCTATATTAACAATCAGAAATGTATGGTAAAATTTCTTGAAAGGAATAAAGCCATTCACAATAAATAATATTATAAGACAAGTAAAATTGTATCTAAGGTGATGAAGTGGTCATTTTACTCTTAAACTTGTGGGATGGTGAAAATAAGAATGGCAAATAGCTCTGTAACACAGTTTTGATAAGAAAATCAAACCAATTCAAATAAATGGCTTTTACACTATAAGACTTTTGTTCTAACATAATCCTTACATTAAATTGCATTTTTCTTTCTAAATAAAAAAATTAAGATATTCCAGATTTTAGAAATATTTCAATATTAAAAAATTAAATTCTAAGTAAAAACTCCAGCTATAACTTATCAATCTCTTTTACTTTACCAATCTATTTATCATTAACTATCTATTACAATCTATTCCAAACACAAACCTTTCCTCTTAAATTCATGCTTTAAGTCAAACTTCTCAACTCTATAAAAATAAAAAAACCAGAAAAATCAAGGGAAACATTCTGATTTTAAAAGCAGACCATATTCTGCCAGAAGCTCATGGCAAACCAAAATTTTACTTAAATTTTGTTTTCATCATTCACTGCCTCATAAATTATATTTCTAAATAAGAGACCTCAGGCAACAATATTTAGATAATTATACTTACAAGACGTAATTTAATTCTGTTCAAAATCGTACATTTAAAAATAACACCAGGTAAAAATAAATTTGTAAAATTATTTCACTTTTTATGAATTTGCTTGCATATTTTTGCATGGTTTTAATTCCTTTTAAAATACATACATGGAAGGACAAAAATGCCATAACATTATGTATCTAACTATATTAATATAGTTAAAACATAACCAAGGGAAGAGACATTTACAAAGGTTTTTCCATGTTTATTTATTAAATTATTACATATCTTCCTGCAGACACATCCTGAAGTGTCCTTTGGAAATGCCCACTTTAGCCACTGTGTTAAATCACTTCTAGAGGGCACTCCACAAACAGGCAATACACGAAGTTGCTAAGTTGTATAAAGAACATAAGTTTTTGTATTTACTTCTTTACAGTTTACATAAACTGTGTAGAACAAAGTGAACTTCAAATTCAGGTTATAAACACACCTCACCATAAAATGCCTCCAGAGTACTATAAATTATAGCCAGGATATTACCTTGTTTTTTAATTATTATTATTATTATTATTAAGTAAGTAATCAGAACTTTGAAAGAAAAAAAAAACTCACTTCTTTGCATTTCCCTTTACAAACTGTTGTCTTCTCAATACTAAACTAATATGTTCATTTTCAGTTATTCATTTCACTTGCCTTTATAAATGCAGTCTATTCTCAAACTAAATAGAATTTGGCTATAAATTCTTAGGACTCTGACTTAAGGGAGTCAGTAGAACTACTATAGCACTCCAATGGTATATTTCCTGTAAATACATTAAAGGAAGAAAAGAGCTATGGTAAAAAAACAAACAAACAAACAAAAACCACACTGCATTTATGAAAAGAAACCTGTAAGAATAGGTTAATTCTGGGGCTCTGGTAGGTATGTAATTCCTATAATGGTTAAAACAAAATATTTTTAAAATATGATCGTTCTAATAATTACTGTCTATGAAAAGAGAA
>NW_023416315.1:75595837-75598337 GCF_014108235.1 Myotis myotis
ACATAGCTCAATTAGACCTCCTTACTTTATGATAGGGTAGTCCTGAATGCTAGACTTGTTGGTTTTATATTTCCTCTTAGAGTTATGGGTTCCATTGGTATAAAACTGTACCATGTGAGACAGACATTTGCCAGGCAATAACAGAAACCTGCGTATATCCTATTCCATATTCACTACAATGTTCAAAAATGAGAAACCTGACCTGTTAACTATGTTATCTCAACCACCACCAGGGACACTATTGGTCCTTGTTGCGTACTCAACTTTTCCCTCTCTACTTCTCTTTCATCTTTTTCTCTGCCTCTCTCATTTTTCCTATAGCTCTCCCTGCCCTCTTCTTTTGCACCACTGACCCATGTGTATGTATGCATATGTATGTATATGGATAGATAGATGATGATAGATAGATAGATAGATAGATAGATGATAGATAAGTGGATGATAGATGATGATAGATGATAGATAGATAGATAGATAGATAGATAGATAGATAGATAGATAGATGATAGATAGATCTATATATGTCAAAGAAGGGAGAAATAACCTCTACTTCCCTCCACATTCCTACATACACATACACTTCATCTTATAATCTTGGTGCCTTAATGTTAAATCTCAATTTTTGGCATGCTATCATTTAATGAAAAAATGGATTAAAATTACTTTCTGAAAAACTAATAATAGTATATATAAAAAATTTATAAGAATTTATTTCTGTGAACTTTTCTTAAATAAAGTTATAGTGACATTAAAATATATTTTATGTCCAGGATCTGGTTCTTCCAGTATCTAATTTATTGAACAAAACATATACATTAAATCCAAAAGACTTTTAATATGGCATTTAAATGAAAGTACACCATAAGATTGAAAAGTTGTAATGTATTTTAAATAATTTTAATAATTTAAAAATTGTCAATATTAAGTATTATTAAATATTTCTATGTAGATTCACATAATAAAGGGTTAAATATGAGGAAAACCTGCATATGCAACAAAAAAATCACATGCATTTACCTCAAAATATCAACTAAATTCTGATTTTAAAAACTTGACTGTGACATAAAACTTCTGTAAGACACTAGCATTTAAATAATGAAAACTTTTGTGCTCTAGTGGAATTAATTCATCATGGATACTAGGCACATTGCTTTTGAAATTTCGTACTGCTTTGCTAAAAGTCTTTAATGCTAAGATTGCCTAATAAATCAAAATGCCAAATATAAAGGACATAGTTGAATGTGTAAGAACAAAAATGGAAAAAGAACATGAATATTTTTATTTTTAAAAAACTGAAACAGGATGTCCTTTTACACATGATTTGGGAAAGGATATCAGCTATTTTAGCAACTCATACAATCTTTATTATAACTTGCAGTATTATGTTAAGTAAATAAAAATTAAGCTGTTTAAAAGTATTTACCACTGCTTTCAGTTGCATAAAAAATGTCTAAGGTGCTAATTCCAAATTAATCACAAAGAAATTTTGTTTCTTTGAAAACAAAACAAACTTTAATTAGTAAAAGTTCTACCTTTTATTCAAAAATATTAGTGTGTTAAACACACAAAGTTGTAGGACATTTCAACACAGTAATTTTAAAAATAATAATTATGACTACCTTCAGTAAACAGAATATTGTTGAATCATCAAAAGTGACAAACATCTGAGAAATGGAGAGCAGAACAAATGAAAATCTCATCTTTCACTTCAATCAGCTATTAATTTAGCAATTCAGAATGTTATCTTTTGCTCCAGGATTAAAATTAAACTAAGTTTTAAAACACAGTGCATAAAAATTTCATTATGAAAACAGTATAAAATAATAAAATTAAAGTGTTTAATCTCTATGCTATTTCATGTAAATATACTACAACAGAAAATGTAAAAGAATGATAACTATACAGATGTGTTTTACAGCAACATTATGATTCTGCATCTTATAGTTCAATAATTCCCATTCACAAGTATAATTGGAAGGGGTTTGATAATATTTATCATGCTGGTGAACTAATCATTCCCATATATTTCAAAATTACATTTTAAATTAAACTTTATATTCTAGTGTCTCATACATTCATATAATTACCACATACAGACTCTATTTATCAAACAGGTGAAAATGTATAGCAAGTTTTACTTTTCAAGGCCCATGCTCAGTGGCCAATCTTTCTTTTAAGCCTATAAATTTTAATGCTAGTTTAATTCACTAGAATTTTTTAATGTTTTAAATCAGTCCTTTGTAGCATTAATATTTATTTTAAAATAAGGGAAGAAGGAAGCTTGGGGAAAGTTTATTTAATCCTGTTACTTTATAACCTCTGACAAACAGTTTGTATTAATTTATAGTACAAAAACATAATATTTTTGCAATTTGTTGAACCTTATCTATTTATATCTCTCACAGACGAGAGAGGACTTAAAAACCAAAGAATATGACCTAGGTTCCAAGCCAAAAATAAATAATGGTTACAGGTTACAAGAGACCTGCTAAGCAAGAAT
>NW_023416315.1:75605837-75898337 GCF_014108235.1 Myotis myotis
AAGCTTATACTCATTTTTACCAGCAAAAGTTAAATAAACTTGATATCTCTGACATTCAAAAATAATGTTATAAATATGTAAATTCATTTTTTTTAAGTAAAATATTTGCATCTCCTTTCCTCCTCCAGGCTTTTGAACTTCTGAGGTCAACAAGGACAAACAATACCACTAGTGTCTCTTTGCAAAAAGCTGGGTTTGCTGTCTGCAAGCAATGGTATCATTTCCATAGCAACCCCCTAACTATTAATTTTCAATTAAAGCAGACACAAAGCAGACAGCCTCAGGCTGGCAGACAGTGTCAAGAGCCCATCTCTGTAGGCAACAGTTTCACACAGCTATCAAGCCATAGGTGCCTCCCGCACAAAGCTATATCGGGGGTACGTCAAGTTTGGCTGGCTACAATGACATTAACCTTCAGTTCAGGCCTAAATAATGCATAGCAAGCTTCACTAAGCACATATAAAGGTGACAAAAAAGTAGGAAAAGAAATAATTAACTAATGCAAATACTTCTCAATGTACACAAACAATTGTAAAAAAACGTAATTAGGAGGAATAAGTGTATGTCCATGTTGTCATTTGTTGCTGGGAGTCCCACATCTTTACTATCAGCATACTACTCTTCAGTATCACCTGGGAATAACTCTAGTTTATTAAATAAAATGTTACACCCTGCATATTAGTTTTCACAATCAAATTTTGCTTAGCATAAAAGGCTACATTATTTTACACAATAAAACTTTTCTGTTTATAACCCTCTGGTAGGGTATGTGATCTGAGGGATGCTACCATGTGAAAAATCCTAACTTATGTCGTCTGAAATAATGTCATTTTAGAAACAGATTTCCAGCCAGAATGTGGTGTTTTCTTTGCCTGTGTTATAATTTCTTCTTCCTAATAACAAATCCTTAAAAATATTTTAGTTTCTCAAACAAGAGACACTCCATTAGCAGTACCACTGTATTATGACACTGATACTTTGAAATAAGCATATTTCAAGGAATTACATAGCAAATATTTTGTTTCGTTTATTTAAATCTTTTTAAAACATACTGAGTACCTACTGTGTGCCATTCACTGGGCTCCATCAAAATCTACTTTGCCTTCCCCCCAGAAGTAATTATATAAAAGAATGTATGAAAGGTCAAAATTCCCCCAAATTGGATATGATCAGTTGTGAATCCCCTGAACAACTGTCAGTTTTTAGAAGACTTGGTCGTTCTCTCTGGTGCAAAGGGATCTATAAGTGAGACACATCAAATGAGCTGGGACACTGATTAAATACCATTCTTGAAAGCAGCAGAACAAACTAACAGGAAGAAATGCCCAGTGCTATCAAACCTGTAACACGGTAACAATAAAATCTAAACTGAATTGGTGGCATTTGCCAAATTGCATCCAGATAAAAGCTGAAGTACATATTTTAATAAACATAAAAATGAGAGAACTGCCTGCATTGTTCTACAGCAGTATTCTGAAATTCCTTTATTCAAAAATGGATATCCAGACTTTGAGTGTTATGCTTATCTTCTATTTAAGCTTACATAAAAAAAATAAATAAATAGAAAGTACAGAGGGAAATCTATGCTCTTTCAAATGTGTGGCCAATTTGAGTTACAGGTGTAATTTTTCATTGTGAGGAACTTGAGTGGGAAAAATGATTTCATTTATATGTATGTATTTTAATCAGCATTTTAATAAATACACAGGCTTGAGGATAATCCCAATTTCCTTTCCATCAGCCTAAATACATTCTTACATTACTTTAGTAATTCCAACTCCAAGCCATATGGAGAATACGGCTCACCTTTGGGGATGCAAAATTGTAAGGCACAATTTTCTTCTCTGGCCACCACTTGAGTTTTGCTCCAAGGTGGCAACTAAACCAGAAACTTCATACATTTATCCAGGCCCCTTTTATTTCATAGCCATGTATGTCTATACTGATTCTTCCGGTCACAAACCGTAAATTCATCAGGAGTGGGACCTGTTTCTAGTTCAATATTGTACGCGACCAGCATGATCTGCACAGAGTTAAAGCTTTCAAATACTTGTTGCTTTGTAAATGAATAAATAAATCAAACATGTAATAGATGAAGGTGGCATCAGTCTTCTTTTCTGACTGTTGTTCCATTCATCTATTGTCCACCTACTGCACGGTAGCACTGCTGTGGAGAGGGGATTTCAGAGAGGAAATAGTTGACATATGCGAACAAGGGAACCACTCATCTGTGGCCATAATGTAATGAGGACATCATTACAAAGGCAGTGGTGATTTTTTTCCTCAAGACAACACATGCTATCTGTTATTCAAAAGTGAATTCTGCTAGCATATCTGCGGTGATCAACCTCACATGCATTCCCAACGTTGATATGGCTAATGATGAAATATGTTTCATTACATAAAGCAAAAATGCAAATATTTACTCGGCATCTACTACATCCAGGCATATGATCAAAGTTTTACACGCATTATTTCTCACCCTGGCACCCAGGCTCAAAAGTAAGTAATAATGTTATCCTTACTACAAAATGAGAAACCTGGGATTCATATAGGTTAAGTGGCTCAGGGTCAAACAATATTTAATCCAGTCTTCAAATCCAAGTTTTTTTGGTGTTTTTTTTTACTCAAATTCCTGCTTTCTATTATGCCACAATGTCTCCCTAATCAACTATTTCACCGGGGGCAAGAGAGGAATTCATAGTAAAATACAATCTAGGCTCTGCTCTGAAAAATTCCAGTTAAGTAATATAGATAGGGATCTTGTCTAGCCTACAGAGAATATGAGTTAGAATAGGATTAAGTACATTAAGAGAGTAAAAATGCCGTGTGGTGCACGTTCTGAACTCTGGGAGGTCATCCTGGGAGATCCTGGGAGCCTGTATGGAGGAGATTCCAGGATTAGAAATGGTCTCCAAATGAATAAGCAGAATAGACTTGGGAGTGCTCCAGACAAAGAGATGCAAAACTAAAAATATAACGATGAGCTGTACCTTGAGACTGGCATATGGTTCCGATTGACAGGAGCTTACTCAATGAGTCAGTGAGTAGTTGAATACATGAGGGTAAATTAGATTTGAAATTGGAGGAACTTGAATGTCAGAAGGAGGAGTCTGAACTGTATTCCTTAGGCAATAAGAGTATCAAAATTGTTATCAAAGCTGGAGAGTAGTAAGGTTATAGACATTTTAGGAAAGTAAACTTTGACTTGTGTATGAAATAAAATTAGAAAGAGGTGGAAACTAGAGAAGGGAAAAATCAACTGGAAAGAAATCTTAACTCTGATGTGAGTACTATTATCTTCCTTATTTTACAAAGGGGAAAACTTAAGCAGAGAAAGATTAAGTAAGGTGACACACAGCCAGCTAACCATTAGAATGTGAAAAAAAAGAGGTTTTAGTTATTCAGTCAAAATATTCTTATAAAAAAAGGTTAGTCAATAAAATATTTATTAAAATGTATCAAGTTTATTTTTCACTGGAAGTAACTTGCTTTTTTGGAAGTACTTTAAATATGAAATAATTTTTTTTAGTCTTTTGGACAATGCATAAAGATTATCATACAACAATAAAATTTTTACATAGCTATAGCTAAGCTTAGCATTTTATACACTCCATCTCTAGATCTGGTTTAAGGAAGAAATAATATCATTGAGTATGTAAAGAGGAGGTATCCAATTTGTGTGATTATCTCAGGAGAAAAAAGTAAACCAGAATAGAATATCTATATCTCTAATGAAAAATTTTAATTTATTAAACAAGTTTTAATCATTTAATTACTATTAGATCCTTTAAGGCAATATTTCTTTACTTTTTTCTTTTTCCTCTTCTTTTTCCTAATCCTCACCAGAGGATATTTTTCCATTGATTATCAGAGAGAGTGGAAAGGAGGGGGAGAGACAGAGAAAGAGAAACATAAACGTGAGGAGGCACATCGATTGGTTGCCTCCTGCACGTGCCCTAGGACCAAGTCTGCGACCAAGGTGCATGCCCTTGACTGGGAATTGAACCCCAGACCCTTTAGTCTCAGGCCTTTAGACGCTCTATCCACTGAGTCAAACTGGCTAGGGCAAGGCCATACTTAAAAAAAAAAAAAAAAAAAAAAAAAAAAAAGTCTGAAAATTATTGACTCAAAAATATGGTCAAAATTTTCCAGTAAAATATATCAAAAGTGGTAAATCAATGGTAATTAAGCAAACAAATAAAGAGCTCACGCTACATTTACTAAAGGATTGTTTCATTAATGAGAAATGATAGGACTCCTGATTTACAGCGAAAGAAACACCGAAGATTACCGTAAGACATTGAAGAAAAAGCAACAAGTACTAAAGTAGACCACTTTCTTCTAGCCTCTTTAAATTTGTAATTGCAAGTGCCTTTTCTTAAATGTGAGATGATCAATGAAGTGAAAAGAAGACACATTCATTATATTACTTAGCACAGAGTCGGAGACATAATAAGCACATTTACCTATTCATGTGAAAGCTATGAATTGAAATATCGGTATGTTTTGCACTTTAAGGTTTTCAGAAATGATAGCAGCAAATTATTCTTATATAATTTTTGACTTAAAAACAATCAAGGACAGAAAATACGGGTTAAAATTTTACTGTACATTGTGATAGCCCAACCTGCTAATCAAGCTATGTTTTGATGTATTTACATTTTTGATGTCTTTTTATGACAAAAAAATAAAAATAATTTGATGCCAAATGTATCATAAAAAAACAAATATGTAAATAAAGCACTTTAATGGCTATTATGATTGCTCAATTTTACAAGTAAAACTTTACCAAAAAATTCAGCTTTACATTTTTATAAGGAATAAAACAGAATGATGAAGTTGTTTAATAATATTTGAGAATTAAAACATTTTTATGTATCCTTTTAAGCAAAACTTTTAAAATGTGTCAGAGCTAGACACGCAAATATTATTTGTAAAATACCATAAATAGATACACAGGTCAAAAATACTATTAAATATTCACAGAAATAAAATAGAGAAGAATTTATACTTTAGAAAAACAGTTTGCCCATAAATGTAATTATTTGTCTTCTTGTTGGCTGCTGAGGGAATAGTATTAACATACGGTTACTCATATTGTTAAAAAGAAGGATGTAATGCTTGCCCTAGCACTTCTCATTGTGGACAGCATTTTTCTTGTCCCTTTTCTGGAAATTATTTCTAGCAGTTTTAGGTGAGAAACCTGCGATGATAAAGGCCACAGTGCAGACTACTGTTAGCTCCAGGGTTTGACACTGTTGCATATGCTATGAAGCTAACAAAAACTTTCGCACAGAAGAAACATTTTATTTTATTAAACCACCTTCTTGGTGGTCGGATATTTGCAAGTTAAATTGTAATTCAAACTATTTATCTTTAAAATATCACTAAACCTTCCGTAAATATTTTATTTGCTATTTATTAATTTATTTTGCAGATTGTGAAAATTATTTGAAGAATGCAAATGTCAGTGTCTCACACATTTAGATAGTTTTCACACTTTATATCTTCCTCTGATACACGAAATTTGCATACAATGTAATCTGATGCATTTCCATTTCACTTGCTATTAGCTCTACCTTTTCTCTTTTATTCTCTTTCTTTATTCTTTGCCTCATTTCTCTCCTTCCTGCCTCCCTTCCCCCTTCTTGTTCTCCCTGTACAAATTAATAAAATGAGCAGAAATAAAATTCTCAAAAAATAATATTCAAATCCTTCCAATTTTACTTGACCAGAATTTAATGGCAATGTTCACCTGAAGTAACAGAAGAAAAGATACTGGATAGATATGTTTACAGACATATAGACATGGGAGGGGGGAGGAGAAAAGGGGAGAATAAAAAGCAGGACAAGAAGAATCAACATATAGGGAGCATATTTATTCCTTGAAGGAAACAACACAGGCTTCATTTTTTAATCACTCTAAAAAGCAAAGGTACATTTGGGCTATTTAAAACACTCTCTTTTCTCTGTTTTGTTAATTTAGTTTTTACTCAATTATTTTTCAGGAGGGAACCAGCACTATGTGAGAAAATTATACAAAACGAAAGAGCAGTTTTCTGATTTTAACAACTATTTTTATAGTGCACTTTTTAATAAGTCTCATATAATAGATATCTGAAAATATAGCTAAAATGTGTGCAAGAAGGATTCAAATCAGAATAATGAAATCATCATATTTAATTAAGTCTATCATAGCATGCCCCCATAAACACTGCACAATAAATATTAAACTAACCATGGTTATAAGATTAAAGTTTCACTTTCAGTTGAGTTCATGTTAAAAGTAATTTTAATTACTTTTCAAGAATATAAAAAATTAGTTTATTGGGCAATAAACTAATATATATGCCAAAGTAAATCTAACAAAAACGCTCATTCCTGGCACAAAAAAACACACACACACAAAACACTCTGAGCTTATCTAAACAGGGAAAAAAAAACCCTGCATATAGAGACACTTGGTTTTTACTTCACTAAAACTTTGACACCAGTGCTATAAAGCAGTCTGGTTTTCATTTTTCTAATTAGACTTATCATATGTTGATTGCTGCATATAAATATCATACTTCTTTCTCTGAATAAAAAGTCTCATTGGACTATCTAAATATCCAGTTATCTAATTACTAAAACTCAATTGCCTTTCATAAGCAAGGCCTTATTTTTTAATGAAACATATTTTCAAAATGCTAACTGTAAAAATTTTTTTAAAAAGTCAAGGTTATCAAAGAAGGGCTACTCATAAGACAAATTGTATAGGCACCATCTTTTTACAAAGAGAGAGCAAGTATCCTATATAAGTACATGCTACAGATACAAAAAAAAAAACAGAAGTCTCATTCCAGAAACTTTGCTCTAATAAAACTTTCTTAATACTAATGACAAGAGTATTGTAGGTCATAGGTATCAATAATAGCAAACCTATGTAACCATGCATATCATTTACATTTTGGATAACTACACCTATTTTCTCTTGCCCTTTAAACACTACTACTTCTTACCAGTAGGCTGCACTGTTACATCTTTTACGTGTTACCAGTGTTAATGTCATACATGCCATCTGTAACTTATTATACATTATCTGACATTTCCTTGTATTTTAGCCTCATTATTTTGGCTCCATGCTATTTATCTCGCAGATATTCTTCTCTTCCTAAAAGCAAAATTAGAACTAATAATAAAATATCAGCCATGTCAGGAAGTATGTAATTAATGAATACTACTATTTCTTTACTAGTTAATCATTTATTCCTTATTACAATTTAAAAGGAACTGCAATTAAGCGTAGTATGAAATTATT
The DNA here is from genome assembly GCF_014108235.1 of Myotis myotis. NCBI lineage: Eukaryota > Metazoa > Chordata > Mammalia > Chiroptera > Vespertilionidae > Myotis > Myotis myotis. Next base: position 75,613,141 of record NW_023416315.1, read on the forward strand.
TGATTTAACAAGTTTAGTATTAAAGACTTAATTTCTGATGTTATAGATTCACTAAACTATTGCTTTTATATTAAGGTTTATATGCACCTTGCTATTAAAGCATCTATTTTTTAAAATTCTTTCATACAAATGAATTAAATTATAATAAATTATTTGAAAATCCATACACCTAAATCTACATGAGGAAGTATCATATAGCAACACTAGTAAACAGTTCATATTCTAAAACTTACGAGAAGGCCACATATTCACTTGACAAAAATCCATCCTACTTTAACCAAAATTACTATTTTCTACTTCATCAAAAAGCACGTATATGTAAAATAGGGCAGCATCAAATATATTAAGAGAAATTCTTGGTTCCTTCACTAACTAATCAGAGATGCACAGAAAAGGACCTTTTAAGTTTAATGATACCTACTCATTAAATGATGCTAAACAGTAAAAACCATGAACAGCAGGGAATTTCAGTTTACATTAGAGAAAAAATAATAAAAGGGTAAAAGTGACTGAAGTTGGTCAGCTCAAGCTGATAGGGCACTTCAAATGAATAACGGAAGAATAAAAGAGACACTCCAGGTTAAATTAGGTTCTCCTATTCCTTTTCTTGAAAGTGCTTAACTTCACAAATTTTATTTGAATTAGCTAAACTGCCAAAATCAAAGCATATATAAAGTTAAACAGGCAACTACACTTCACAGTAGTTTACCTATTATACAACAGATAAAACTTTAATTTTAAGAAGATGATTTTGATTTTTTTTAAATGTGTGTATTCCTTTTCTTCACTGAAGCAATTGATGCGCTTCGTTTCTAAGAACATGCTGCTTCCAAAACCAATATCTGATAATAGTTAGGCATTCTGTAGCCAATTAGAATTTACTGCACAATATTTACTTCACGTACTTTTTAAAAAGCATACAACTTTTGATTTAGAATTCTCTAAAAGCGTATATTTTTTTCCTTGCTTGAAAGTTATTTCCAAATTCTTATTTACATTTGTGGCACAGTGGCATTTCTCTAGGTGAACTAACTCTTAACAAAACTGTCAAGTAGTAATAATCACTTGGTATCATCACTATTCTCTTCGTTAATTACCCCTTTTCTCCATTCAACTAAATTTTACCCGTATGTGTGCTGTTTACACTTTTTATAAATGGTAACACCATTCATAAAGGTACATATAGTTCCAGTGAATTTATATGACCCTCCAGGAAGGCAGAGAAAAGATGATCCTTCTTAATAAAGAATACATTGGGGGAAAAGAAGAAGTTGCTGACTAATAAGTTATATTAACTAGTAAAAAGTATTTTGGTCCCAAGGGAATTCCCCTGAAAACTTCATTGCCCTCCCCTCCCCTCCCCTCCCCTTCCCCCCCTTCCCCCCTCCCCTCCCCTCCCCTCCCCTCCCCTCTCCTCTCCTCGCCTCTCCTTTCCTTTCCTTTCCTTTCCTTTCCTTTCCTTTCCTTTCCTTTCCTTTCCTTTCCTTTCCTTTCCTTTCCTTTCCTTTCCAGGCTCTTTTCTTAAAAGCTGTTAATTTCCTTGTTGCTTTGGCATATTCACCAGTATTTTCTAGGGATTTATATTTATACTTCAGTTAGGCCATATAATTTAATCAATTATGAATTTAAAAATTTAAAAGACAAATAAGGAAAAGGGTAATAACATTTCTCAAATTATTATTCCATAGAACAAAAGTTTTCCAGGATAGTCTGAAATAAATAGGTTCTGTGTTAAAATTATTTGAGTCTTTGTAGATGCATGAAGACTACTTATAAAAAGCTATGAGAACTGTAAAGAACACTGGTACCCCTTTTTCATTATTAAATCCCATATATGTACATTAGTGTTTGTATGCATATATTTCACCAAAGATATATTATTGCGTTTCAATATAAGATTCTGCCTGACTCTGCAGGGGCTCTTACATAATATGCAGAATATCTACCTCTTCACCTTTCTTTAATACAAAGAATTCTGATTCTTAAAATGTATCTCCCAAGGACTTTAGATAAGGGATTGTGGCCTTGTACAAACTAAGCAAGTCAAATAGATGTAACCGGTTAGGAGAAGAGTCAGTAGAAGGGAACCATCACGATCACTTGCGTAAGACATGCTGCAGGACTTTTGTAATAGCCATGGACTAGAAGACACTTGAATAAATGATATAGTCAGAGTCAGCTTGTTTATACCAGCCCACATAGTGCTGAGCACACAGTAGGTCCTCAATAAATATTTATTTAATGTATTAGTTAATTGATGATGAGGATTTTCAAAATTGTAGTGGTGTAGGTGGATCTTGCACTCATCTCCTCTCAGGACCAAACTGGAAACAAAACTAAATTTGAGACTACTCACCCTGAACAACCAGCAGAGGACGAGCCGAAGAGTAGTCTAATAACCAAGGATTTGCAGAAGAAGCCGTGTTAAGACTGGTAGGAAGAAGGCACAAAAGGGACTGGCCCTGTTCCCAGGGTGATGGCTGAGGTACCACGGGGAGACCTTAGCTGTAGGCCTAAACCCCAGGCACGGTTCAGCAGCTCAGAGTACAAGAGCAGGGAAGAGGTGCCCCATAACATTCAGCTGTGAAAAGCGGTGGGGTTTCTATTCACCGCGGAGAGGTGGAGTCTCTGTAGACACAAGCACCCTCTTAAAGTGCCAGCATATAAAATTTCATTCACAGCCGCTCACCCTAGGCTCCTGAAGAGGAAAGGCTGTCATTCTGGAGTTGCCTGTGGAGAGTCTGGGATTTGTGGCTCTGGGGAGAGCTGTGGGGGACAGCTGCCAGGACCTCTGTACTGAGTCGTTCTCAGATACCACAGTACTCATTTTTCCTGGGCAGAGTAATCTCCTCCAAGCAGCCTCAGCCTGGGGGGAAGCAGTAACCTCACACTCAGGAATCCCTCTCACTCCACCCAGTGGATCTTTTTATTTTTTAAAATATATTTTTATTGATTTCAGAGAGGAAGGGAGTGGGAGAAAGAGATGGAAACATCAAGGATGAGAGAGAATCATTGATTGGCTGCCTCCTGCATGCCAAACACTAGTGATGGAGACTACAGCCGGGGCATGTGCCCTGACCAGGAATTAAACTGTGACTTCCTGGTTCATAGGTCAAGACTCAACCACTGAGCCATGTTGGCTGGACCACCCTTCAGATCTTAAGACCTGTTAGATGTTAGTGCATAAGTTGGGGTGTAGAAATTAGGGCAGACTCAGGGGTATCAGTGACTGTCTTTGAGGTGGGGTCATTCCCATCACTTACCCATGAATCTGACTAGTGCTTCTTCCTCATGGGACATCCAATAGAAACACCCTCTCAGCTGTCAGCAGACACAACCTCTGGACTCTAGAAGCCCCACATGCCTAACTACTAGAGGCTCCATCCTGCCAAGGTCAAGGCAAAACCTGGGACAGACTCAGTCATGTGGTTTTGCAGTGAGGGATCACACCCACCCCTTTCCCTAAGTCTAAACAATACCTCTCCTCAAGGGAGATCCATTAGGCCCATCCTCTTGTTTCCCACACAAGCTCTTTCAGTGACTGAACCTAGCAGGTAGCCAGCAGGGTGAGGCAGTGTGCCTTGGGACATTTGTTGACCTTCCCTGGGCCCAGTGCTAGTAATAGCTGGCCTTTGAGCGCTGCTTGGTCCTTTCTATGTGCAGCCAAGCACAGAGGAGGCAGCCATAGATTACAGATAGAATGTAGATTCAAGCAGGTTGTCAAAGGCTAGGTAAAGCCTCTGTTATTGGCCTGTACCAGAATCTCTCCCAAGAAGCACAGAATCAATAAACCAAGTAGCCAGATTCAGACAATATTGGAGCAGGATATAAGAAATTTCACAAAGAGCATATACAAAGATCACAGCAGGCTTAAAACTATGCTGAGGCGAATTATGCTTTTTTCTTTTAAAATTTTTTCTATCTTTACTTTCTCTTTTATTTTTTCCCTTTTAAATGCATTTTTACTTATTTATTTTTGTTATTATTTTTTTAGTCAGCACCTGCACATACCATGGTCATGGTTGAGCCTCACAGATAGCCTGAGAGTCGGTGTAATGAATGAACAAGCCAACAGCAATCAAGACTCTATTACAAGAGGAGGGCCCACATAACCCACACAATGAACATTCTTAGATCTCCCAGCTCAAGAGATCAGGGAGACCGCACCAATGGATCCCAAAGGACACCTACTACATAAGGCCACCCCACAAAGACTGGGAGTCATAGCAGATCTATGTAATACATAGATACAAACAAAAAGAGGCAGCCAAAATGAGGAGACTAAGAAACAGGTTTCAAATGAAAGAACAAAAGTAATATCCAGAAAAAGAGCTACCTGAAATGTAAGCAAGCAACTTATTAGATATAGACTTTAAAGTAATGTCTATAAAGTTGCACAAGGAACTTAGTGAGAACTGCAACAGCATGAATAAAACATAGATACCATGAAAATAAACCAGTAGGAAATGATATTTGACACCAAGAATACATGGAAAGGAATAAACAGGTTGGATGAAGCAGTGGATAGAATAAGAGATTTAACAGACAAGGTAGCAAAAAACACCCAATCAGAGCAGCAAAAAGAAAAATGAATTAAAAAGAATGAGGATCCTTTAAGGGAACTTTGGGGCAACATGAACCATAACAAAACCTGCATCATAGGAGTACCAGAAGGAGAAGAGAGAGAGAGCAATGGATCAAGAATTTATTAGAAGAAATAATGACTGAAAATGTTCCTAACCTGGTGAAAGAAAAAGACACAAGTCAAGAAAGTGCAAAGAGTCCCAGACATCATGAACCCAAAGAGGCCCACACCAAGACACATCAATAGAAATGGGAAAGGTTAAAGACAAAGAGAATCTTAAAAGCACCAAGAAAAAGCAGTTGTTTACCTTTCTGGAAGCCCCCATTAAAGTTTCAGCTGATTTCTCAACAGAAACATTTCAGGAAAGAAGGAATTGGCATGAAATATTAAAAGTGCTGAAAAGCAAGGGCCTTCAACCTAGACTACTTTACCCAGCAAGTCTACCATTTAAAATTGAAGGAGAAATAAAGAGATTCCCAGACAAGAACAAGCCAAAGGAGTTTGTTAAAACAAAACCAATATTATAAGGAAAGTTGAAGGGACTGCTTTAAGAATTAGAAGAAAAAGATAATGGAAGAAATCAACAACAAAAAAGAACATAGCAAAAATAATAATAAAATGGCAATAAGTATAGGGTATCCCCCCAAAAATATATATACACAATGTTTGTAGATTCAATTACATTTTGAAAATGAAATGTATTTTAGTAAACATTGACTTTATAATTATTTAAAATGTGTATACATTTTTGGGGGACACCCTGTAAAAACCTATAAATAATCACTTTAAATGTAAATGGCTTAAGTGCAACAATCAAAAGACATAACATATCTGAATGGATAAAAACAAGACCCAAAGATGCTGCCAGCAGGAGACCAACTCAGAACAAAAGATACACACAGACTAAAAGTAAGGGATGGAAAAAGATATCTCATGAGATAAAAATGAAAAAGAAATCTAGGGTAGTAATACTTATATCTGACAAAATAGACTTTAAAACAAATGCTATAGTAAGAGACAAAGGACACTACATGATAATAAAGGAAGCAATCAAAAACAGGATCTAACCCTTGTGAACTTTTATGCATCCAACATAGGAGCGCCTAAACATGTATAGCAAATCTTGATGGACATAAAGGGAGAGAATAATACAGTCACAGTAGCACATTTTAACACCACCTAGACATCAATGGATAGATTTTTTAGACAGAAAATCAACAACAAAATGGTGGCCTTAAATGACACATAAGATCAGATGATTTAATTTTCACAGCATTTCACCAACAAGCAGCAAAATCCATTCTTTTCAAGTGCACATGGATTATTTTCTAGGATAGACCACATGGTAGGACACAAAAAGTCTCAATAACTTTAAGAAGATTGAAATCATATTAAGCATCTTCTCTGACCATAATGGCATGAAAGTAAAAATCAACCACAGGGAAAACTGAATACACAGAAAATCATGGAGGCTAAATAATATGTTACTAAGCAATGAATAGGTTAGCAATGAGATCAAACAAAACATCAAAAGTTACGTTGAAAGAAATGAGAAGGAAAGCACAACAACCAATATCTATGTGGCACAGCAAAAGCAGTTCAAAGAGGGAAATTTATAGCATTACAGGTCTACCTCAAAAACCAAGAAAAATCTCAGTTGAACTTTATACTTAAAAGAACTTGAAAAAGAACAACAAGCAAAGCCAAAATAAAATAAAAAAAAATTAAAAAAAAATACCAAACATCAATGAAATCAAGAGCTGCTTCTTTGAAAAGGTAAACAAGATTGACAAATCATTAGCCAGATTCATGAAGAAAAAAGAAAAGACCCAAATATATAAAATCAGATATGAAAGAGAAGTAATAACTGACACCAAAGAAATACAAAAGATTATAAGAAAAGATTACAGACAACTATATGCCAACAAAAGGGCAATTTGGAAAAAAATGAATAAATTCCTAGAAATGTACAATATTCCAAAACTGAATAAGGAAGAATCAGAGAATCTGAATAGACAGAAAAAAACTAGTAAAGTTGAAGCAGTAATCAAAAAACTACCAACAAAAGTCATGTACTTGATGGATTCAAAGGTGAATTTTATCAAATAATAAAAGACGAGATAACACCTATCCTTCTCAAATATTCCAAAATAATTCAAGATGAGGGAAACACCCCAAGCTCCATTTATGATGCAGGCATTATCCTACTTTCAAAACCAGATAAAGACACTACCAAGAAAGAAAATTACAAGCCAATATCCCTGCTAAACATAGATGCTAAAATGCTCAAAAAATATGAGCAAACTAGAGCCAGCAATATATTGAAAAGATCATATTCCATGATCAAGAGTGATTTATTTTACTGATGCAAAGTTGGTACAGTAGCCAAAAATAACCACAAAAACAAAATAAAGGATAAAAACTACATGATCATATTAATAGATGCAAAAAAACCATAAAACAAAACAAACAAAAAAAACACCAAAAAACAAACATTTGTTGAAATTCAGCATGCCTTTATGTTAAAAATTTCTCAGCAAAGTGGGAATAGAGGTAATATAACTCATCGTATTAAAGAACATTTATGACAAACCCTTAGCCAACTTTATACTCACTCAATGGGGGAAAAACTAAATGTTTCCTTTAAGATCAGAAAAAAGACAGGGATATCCACTTTCACCATTCTTATTCTACAAAGTACTGACAGTCCTAGTCATAGCAATCAGACAAGAAGAAATAAAAGGCATCCAAATGGAAAAAGGGTAAGCAAAACTGTCATTATTCAAAGATAACATGATATTGTACATAGAAAACCCTAAATACTCCACTAAAAAACTACTAGATCTAGAAAATAAATTTGACAAAGTAGCAGGATACAAAGTTAATATTCAGAAGTCAGTGTCATTTCTATATACCACTGACTTCTGAATATGCACTATCAGAAAGAGAAACTAATAAGATAAGCCTCTTTACTATTGTGAAAATAAGAAATAAGGTACTAGTACTTTGGAATAAAATTAACCAAAGAGGGGAAAGGACTGTCCTTGGAAAACTACAGGACATAGAAGAAAGGAATTGAGAAAATAAAAATATTTGGACGCATAAACAGTATACATGGATTGGAAAAATTAACAATTACATTGTCGATATTTCCCAAATCAGTCTATAGATTCAATGCAATTCCTTTTAAAATACTAATAGCATATTTCACAGATCTAAAAAAAAATATTTCAAAAATTTATATAGAACCGTAAAAAACCCCCAAATAACCTCAGCAATCTTGAGAAAGAAAAACAAAATTTCATCACAATAACTGATATCAAATTATACTATAAGGCCATTGTAATAAAAATAGCCTGTACTGGCACAAAAACAGGCAAATAGATCAACGGATCAAAACCGAGAGCCGGGCCCTAGTCAGTGTGGCTCAGTGGATAGAGACTCAGGCTGTGGACTGAGGGGTCCTGAGTTCAACTGCAGTCACAGAAAAGGACCTTTAATGCTTAATGATACCTACTCATTAAATGATGCTAAACACTAAAAAACCATATCAATGTTTCTCTCTGTCTCTTCTCCTTCCTTCCACTCTCCCTAAAAATCATGGAAAAAATATCCTGAGGTGACGATTAACTACAGCAACAAAGAACTGCAGAGAGTCCAGAAGTCCACCAAGCCTATACGGTCATTTAACACTTGAAAAATGAGGCAAGAAAATACAGTGAAGTAAAGGCAGTCTCTTGTTTGAAAAATTGGATAGATACATGCAAAAAATTAAACTAGACCACCAACTTAAACCATGCACAAAATAAACTCAAAATGGATAAAAGACTTAAATGTAAGTTGTGAAACCATAAAAATCCTAGAAGCAAACATAGGCAGTAAAATCTCAGATATCTCTTGTAGCAATATTGTTGTTACTATGTCTCCTAGGGAAAGAGAAATAAAAGAAAAAATAAACAAATGGAATTACAGCAATCTAAAAAGTTTTTGTATAGCAAAAGAAACCATTAACAAAATTAAAAGGGATCCCGCTGTATGGAAAACATTTTTGTCCATTATACATCTGATAAGAGATTAATTTCCAAAATATATAAAGAACTTATACAACTCAATATCAGGTAGAAAAACAATCCTATTAAAAAATGGGCAAGGACCAAAATAGACACTTCTCCAAAGACATACAGTTGGACAATAGTCATATGAAAAAATGCTCAAGGTCACTAGCCATTGGATAGCTGCACATTAAAACCATAATGAGATATCACTTCAAACCTGCCAGAATGGCTACCATCAATTAATTAACAAACAACAAGTGCTGGCAAGGAAGGGGAGAAAAGGGAACCCTAGTGCACCATTGATGGCAATGCGGACTGGTATGAAGTTTCCTCCAAATATTAAAAATGGGCTGTCTTTTGACCCTGTGATTCCACTTCTAAGAATATATCCTAAGAATCCTGAGTCACCAATTCAAAAGAACATATCCACCCCTATGTTCATAGCAGCCTTATTTACAATAGTCAAGATCTGGAAACAGCCCAAATGCCCTTCAGCAAATGAATAGATAAAAAAGCTGGTGCATTGGCCCTGACAGGTTTGGCTCAGGGGATAGAGTGTCGGCCTGCGGACTCAAGGGTCCCAGGTTTGATTCCGGTCAAGGGCATGTACCTTGGTTGCAGGCACATCCCCAGTGGGAGTGTGCAGGAGGCAGCTGATGGAGGTTTCTCGCTCATGGATGTTTCTAACTCTCTATCCTTCTCCCTTCCTCTCTGTAAAAAATAAATAAAATATATTTAAAAAAAAAAAAAAAGCTGGTGCATTTACACAATGGAATAGTATGTAATTGTAAAAAAGGACATTTTATCTTTTCTGACAGCATGTATGGACCTGGAGAGCCAGTCAGAGCAAGACAAATACTATATGATCTCACTTCTATGTGGAATGCAATGAATAAGATTAACTGATGAACAAAATAGGAACAGAGGCATGCTGTAAAAAATCAACAAAATATATTTTTAAAAAAATGGTTGCAGGCACATCCCCAGTGGGGAGTGTGCAGGAGGCAGCTGATCGATGTTCCTCTCTCATCGATGTTTCTAACTCTCTATCCCTCTCCCTTCCTCTCCGTAAAAAATCAATAAAATATATTTTTTTAAAAAAAGAAACAGAGGCATAGGTACATGGAACAGACTCAGAGCTGTCAGAGGGGGTGCAGCAGGGGGCATACTGGATGAAAGAAGACTAAGAGATTAGCCCAAGAACACGTATCCACAACCCATATGTGGTAGGGAGTTAGACAGACATGGGCAGAGCAAAGACGACGGGCCAGGTACGGAAGGCCACCAGGGTAGGGAGCCCCAGGTGCCTAGGAATAAACAGTAAATTGTAGGCTAGGACCTCACCCCAAGGGTGCCTTCCTACTGTAGCATATCGCTGGTCATGTGGTAGGACCTCCCTTTCATCCCCCATCTCACCTTTCTTCCTTAGAGATAACATGGAGGCCTCAGTTGTATTTCAGCTCCATGCCCAGATAAGCAACAAAAGCAGCCAAGGCTGATGTCAGGACCAGCTGCACTGACCCCTGCCCTGGTGCCCACCAATCAATCAGTGGAGAACACAACCCTGACAAGACACACCTGGAAAGCTGCCGAATATTCTGTTAAGATCTTCCCCTGGGACCTCCCCTACAATCTCCACCCTTAAAACCCTTAGGATGAAGGACCCAGAGCGCTCTCCCTCCAGGGAGCACCCCTGTGCCGTTTCTTTCCCTCCCAGCCCCAGGCACTTTACCATCACCTTCCTCACTCCCAAGCTCCAAGCGCCCTTCCTTTACTTCTATAACCGGTTTTCTAAGCCCATTTCTTCTAGGAATTACTTCTTCTACCTCAGTAATTTACCCAATAAATGTTCTCTCACAGTTTTGGGCCTTGGCTCTGAATGCTTTCCTAGCCAGAACCCAAGAACCCAGATTTGGTCTGACCCCCTGTCAGACACCTGGTGCCTACAGCACATAGACACAGACAACAGTGTCTGTGGAAGGGAGGGCAAAGGGCTGGGTGGAGGCCTACAAAGAAGGGGAAAATATACATCTGTAATAGTGTCAACAAGAAAAATAATAGAAAAAACATGCTTAACATAGCTGGAGATGTGTTTTTTACACAAATATCTCTAGCAGAGGAGACCCTAGGTCTATTGAAAGTGTCCTGACAATGAAAATATCATTCCTTGTATTCAAATACTTGTTTTAAAATTAATTCATCTTCCTTTTAATTTATAATGATAGAAAACATGTATGAGGTCCATAATTTCAAATATATTCAATATTTCAATTTATTTTCTAAAGTTAAACAAGTCAAACCTATTTGTTCTTTCCTCTAGAAATATGATGGAGATGACATTCATCTGTTTCCTTTTACTCTCTTCAGTTTCTCTGCATCCTTTTAGAGTTACAACCTACACTATACCCAGTGTTTTGAAAGGTATGCTGTAAGTAACATCCAATTCACTTGGAGTTCATTTCAAATGCTGAACTGAATTCGTAATGCTGTGATCTGCCCAGTATAGAGAGAAGGGCAAGGGCTTTGGACTATGACAGGCCTTCCTTGACCTTCAGCTCCACCTTAAAAATAAATCACTGAACTGCAAAACAAATACAATCCGGAGACTCAGATTTCTCATTAACATATGAATGGTGATACTGACCAAGAAGCATTGTTTGAGGGCTTAAGTAGAGTTAATATGTAAAAGGTGCCTGATAGGAAATGAGGAAGGGGTGTGATACTGTGGTGGAAGGGGTAGGGGGATGGGAAAAAGAAATGTGGGAGGGAACTGGGGACTGAAAGATGTAGTTTTATGGCTCTAATCTCTGCAACAGCAATGGAAGAAACCATTGCTTTTAAAAAGGGAAAGTTTCAGTTTGAACTTTCTAGAAGAACATGCATCAAAATGTTAATGGTTGGCTCTTTCAAGGTAATAACAGTATTAATAATTTGTATTATTTCCTTAAATATGCCTCCCCATTATTGGAATCTACTATGATAGGTGTGTATTACTTTTGATATTAGAAAATAAATTGAATACACTTTTATTTTCAGGAAAAAATGTGTTTCAATATTTAAAGTAAATTACATTATGTGTAAAATTAATTCATGAGGAGCTTTTCAGTCCTCAAAAATTCTAGAGAAATAAGCTTTTGATGTAAATTTAAAAAATTATTTGCAAGGAAAAGAGCTTTAGAAATCGGTTCAAATTTTATTCTCTTTGCATAACACCTTGTTCTCTCCTCCACCGAACATATTCCTTAACTACCAGTGTTCATCTCATATTGAAACCATAATGTAGGGTGTTGAGTCTGAGTTCGTTGTCTCACAAAATCAAAGAATGAAGTTGGGGACAAAAACCATTAGTGGAACCGAAGTGTATTGAGAGAAGCCAGTCCTGGAAAAGGGGCAGCTGGGGTTCCAGGAGCAGCCCAGTGTCCAGAGCGTCCTTTCCCTGCTACAGTCGGGAGCAGCTCAGTGTCCAAGCTAATTAAAGTCTGCTAATCCCTGTGTGGAGGCCCACTTGGCCATAAGCCACGTGGGCGATGGGGGATGTGTTTCCCGCCCCAGGAACGTCAGGAACCCATTGCATGCCAGGGAGAAGAAAGAGGGGAAAGGAAGTTCCTGCCTTTTAATTTAGGGGGTGGATAGTCTTCCTAGTTCCTTATTGGTCTTTTCAAAGAATTCTGGCTGAGCAACATCCTTCGGATTGGTTTATATGCCTTACTGCCTTGTGATTGGTTATCTGCAGGCTGCCTGTCTTAGCAGTACCCATGCATTCTATGGTTCAGCCTCTCCGCCCATTTGGGGTGCCTTAGGAACTCCGCCTAGTTGGGTTCCTGGGTTTTACTTTCCCTTCCCGTGGTCCCGCCCCTATCTACCTAGCTTCCTTCTGTCTCAATATTACCTATATTAATGTATTTTAAAATAGTTGTTAATAAAGCAATGGTATAGCTTGTGTGTAATTTACTTAAAAATTACTAGTGAACTGAATTTTTTCTTCACTTTCATTGGTCATTTGTATATTTTCTTTTAAAATGTGTTAACAGTTTTTACCCATTTTTCTATTTTGGTGTATTTTATTGTTATATTTTTTGCAAAATCATCCCAGTTTATCTCATTTTTATACAATCTGACCCTTTTTCTCTTTGTGGTTCCTTTTATTTCTTTCTAGTATAAAGCATTTACTTACCTCAAGATTAAATTGATATTTGCATAATTTTGGCTAGGTATTAGGTGACTATAATTTTAGATTTAATTAAATATATCAAAAATTTAACATTTCTTGACAAATGTAATTTTTAATGCAAATAGCCAATTAACTCAAGACTTTCATTGAAAATCTATCTCTCTGCTCAGTCTGGAATGCTTTCCTTATTACAGGTTAATTTTTAAATAAAAATATCTATATTTAGGAATACCTATTATGACTCCTTTTCCCCCATTCTTCTGTCTTGGTTAATGCAATCACTCTGCCCAATTTCTTAACAAAGAGAAAGAGAAGAAGGAAAACTAAACTTTATTGAGCTTTTGCTCCTTTTTTCATCTTCTGGAATATCCCACTTCTCTCCTCCACTTATCACAGTCTGTTTCAGTATGCCTCCTTGGCATTGTTTTAATCATATTCATTAGAAAAGATGCATTATTATTGTATTTTCTTGGTTGACCTATACAAACAATGGTTAGCATATTTGATTTGGGGGTATCTGGCCATTTGTTAGAGATTAAAAAGATCCAATAAAATGTATTGAATGAATGGCTATTTTACTTAGTATCAATTTCTGTTCTCACTGGGGAATCTGGGAAAATACTCTCATAGTCACAACTTACGAAAAGTTGCAAGTCTGGTACAATTTTCTTTTTTCCTGAATTGCTGGAGAGTAAGTTACCAACCTTATGCCCTAACACTTCCAAATACCTTTGTGTTTCTTACAAACAAGAAATATTTCCTCCATAAGGACGGGACCATCAAAATCAGGATATTGACAGTGATACATTATTAGCACCATCTAGTACTTGGCCTCCTTTCAAGTTTAGTTAATTGTCCTAATAATGTCCTCTGAAGCAAAAGGGTCCATACAGCTCAGAATCACACAGTGAATTACTTATCAGGTCTCTTTAATCTTGAACAGTTCTGGCCTCTCTTTGATTTTCATGACCTTGGCACATTTGAAGACTATAGGGCCGGTTATTTTGTAGATGTCCCTTAATTATGGTTTCCCCATGGTTAGTTTCAGGTTATATATCTTTTCAGACATAATACAAAAATAATACTCTGTTTTTCTCATTATATTCTATTAGTTGGTACAGGATTTCGTTGTACCTCTTTACTTTTAGTGTTTACTCTGATCACTTGACTAAAGTGGTATCTACTCAGCTTCTCCGCCATAAAGTTTTCTTCTTTGTAATTCATAAGCACTTTGGTGGGAGTTGTTTTGAAGTTATATTAATATCTCATTCCTCATCAGACGTTCGATGTGTATGTGTGAATGTATGCGTATTCATATTTCCCTCTTTATTAAATGTTTTAAAATGATTTACTTTATGATCATCATTTACTTTGATTCTCCAGGATGACTAGTGGGAGCTTCCTTAAGTTGGTTTCTTCATCCTTGTATCATGTTCCTTACTTTTTGACACAAATTCATTTTCTAATTTCCTTGCCCCAAAGATAAAATGAGGCAATTCTCTAAGAATCCCAGATTACTTTTGGAAAAAAAAATCTGGTATTTAGGAAGAAAAGTCTGGGCCCTAGGTGTGCTAATTGCTTTTGGGGTATTGCTATTTCCAGGATCTCCCAGGGAACAGAGCTAGGGAATATATGTTATATATACAGGGTATCCCTCAAAAATGTATGTACACTTTACTCATTTTTGGAAATGAAAAGTATTTTAGTAAACACTGCCTTTATAATTATTCAAAGTGTGTATATATACATTTTCTGGGACATCTTATATTTACATCTACAATTATTTCTATATCCATATCCATAACTATGTCTGTTTTCATTGAAAAGGATACCTGTAATTCCAACACAGGGTTCACGCAAGTCTTCTCCCTTTCCATATTTGTACCTTTAACAATGAGCACCTGGCTCCCATATCTTCAATAGATTTACTGTTTGAAACATCCCCTATGTATGTACAACTCATTTGCCTCTTTGCCTCCACTGTTCTCCGATTGGATGCTTTCTTCTCCCAGCTTGGGCTCCAAGAACCATGCCAGGCTGTTCTTCCACAAGGTGTCCCTGTCTTGCTGCTAACACTTGTAGCTTTCCGTAGCTGTGCCCTTACCGTTCTTCTATGGCTTTGACTCGCCTTGCCTCTCACCCCATGTAGACACCCTCCTCTGCCTACTCAGCCTCTTATACTCTGTGCCAGGCTGCCCTCTTTGTGGATGACCTCCTGTGTGTGGTCAGGCTCTAACACTCTGAGCAGGGCAGGACATCTCTCCTTTGCAGATACCTGCCTCACACTACTTTGGCTCTGATATCTTGCACTGGGTCACTGGGGTACCATCCCACTCCTGGTACAAATAATTTCTTTTTTTTTTGTCCTACCCAATGACTTTAGGACTACATTGATTAAGAAGGGAACTTTTTTTGAGGTGGGTTTGCTGCCAGAACACAGGTGTCATGAAAACCACAGCTAAATCTAAGCCAAAACGGAAAAGAAAAAGACTCATATTAACATCATTGCCATTGGACACATAATTCCGGGAAGTCTACCACTACCGTGGCTATCTGATCTACAAATGCAGTGGGATTGACAAAACAACCGTTGAAAAATTTGAGGAGGAGGCTGCTGACATGGAGAAGGGCTCCTTCCAGTACATACGCCTTCAAGTGCATAGGCTGAAAGCTGTGTGTGAGCATGGTATCATCATTGATATCTCTCTGAGGAAATTCGAGACCAGCAAGTATTATGTGACCATCACTGATACCCTGGGACAGAGACTTTATCAAAAACATGATTACAGGCACATCTCAGGCTGACTGTGTTGTCCTGATTGTTGCTGCTGGTGTTGGTGAGTTTGAAGCCGTTATCTCCAAGAATAGGCAGATCTGTGAGCATGCCGCCGCTGACTTACACACTATAACTTACCTACTTATGCGAAAATCTTAAGAGTTTCCCATAACCTATTTCTGTGTTACTAATGCTGAAACATTGGACTTTGATGATTCAAGGTTAACACTTTTTCTGGGAGGGAACTTTAAGTTTTTTCACCTTGTCTTAAGAGGAAGAATAATCTGTTTACAGAATGAAAAGCTATGGGGTGGTACCTCTGTTGGTGCAATACTAAATAGGTTAGTACAGCCCTGGCCGGTTTGGCTTAGTTGGTTGGAGCATCATTCATACACCAAAGGTGGTACGTTTGATTCCAGGTATACGACACGTAACCAGGATGTGAGTTAGATCCCCAGTCATGCAGGAGGCAACCAATTGATGTTTCTCTCTCACATTGTTTCCCTCTCTCTTTCCCTTCCTTTCTCTAAAAAACAATAAAAATTAAATAAATAGGCTAGGACAGATAAGCAAAGATAACTATGCTTATGTGTAAACTAGTTTATAAAGGCCAAATTCTGTTATATTAAAGTCCATGTGTTGCATATGAAATT
The DNA here is from genome assembly GCF_014108235.1 of Myotis myotis. Taxonomy (NCBI): domain Eukaryota; kingdom Metazoa; phylum Chordata; class Mammalia; order Chiroptera; family Vespertilionidae; genus Myotis; species Myotis myotis. The sequence goes on from NW_023416315.1 coordinate 75,629,381, forward strand.
TTGTAAAGTTGCACCAACATTGAGTAAATTTGTTGGTATCTCAAATTTTAGTTTTCCAGTTTTACTGGAATGTGAATTCTCACATTTACAAATTCTGAGGTAATTTGAAGAACCTAAAATGAGACCTAAGTAGTATTGAGCAGTGTCTTGAATAGTTCATTGTATCCAGATTCAAGGAAAAATAAATGATACTAGGAAAAGAAAAGAAGGGAAGGGGGAAGAAATGAAGGAAGGGAATAAAAGGGGGAAGGAGAAGAGGAAGAGCTACTATTGTTAGGTACAAAGTTTCTTAAACACACATAGCTAAAACATATTCTAACTGCTTTTGGCTTAGGGAGCATGAAACTTTTTATCAGCTACACCTTCTCCAGAACTGTTGAACTGAATGCCACCTTGACATTCTGTGTATATTTTGCTATGTTCCCACTACCACAACTACAATGACAATGCTGAGCTCTTTATACAGTGGACATTTATTGGTTTCCTCACCAGAATCTATTATATATTTATTTTTCCTTCTTGAGTACCCTAATTTCCCAGTCACTTGGCCTGGATTGGACTGATTCTACACGAAGCTCCCTAGGTAGGCATTGATCCTCTTAAGCCAACCCACTTACCTCATCTTCCAGGCTACTGTAATTAGTTCTGGAATTGGCCTGGATGTAAGCCTTAGCTAATCAGTACATAGCATGCAGCTGGCCACAGTGATGGGTTCGCAGGTAGGCACTTTGCCAACCTGGTCCAGAGTGACTTCTGCTAGGCCCTAGCACAGTGATGGCAAATCTATGACACACGTGTCAGAGGTGACACGCAAACTCATTTTTTTGGTTGATTTTTCTTTGTTAAATGGCGTTTAAATATATAAAATAAATATCAAAAATATAAATCTTTGTTTTACTATGGTTGCAAATATCAAAAAAATTCTATATGTGACACAGCACCAGAGTTAAGTTAGGGTTTTTCAAAATACTGACACGCTGAGCTCAAAAGGTTCACCATCACTGCCCTAGCAGCTAGGGTATACAAATTCTATCTTCTCTGCTGGGTTGGTCAATTAAGGATGTCAGGTTTGAGACTACCTTAAGGAGAGAGCCAGAAGCTGTCTGGGGATCACTGTGGAGAGCCAGAGGTGGAAAGAAGTCCAGAAAAAACATAGAGGAAGGAACTTTGTTGTATTCTATCAGAAAATCTTCACTGTCAAGAGGCAATTCAGATTGATTCAGTTATCTTCCCAGTCGCTGCCAAGTGCTCATGGCCTCTCCTTCTCAGAGTCATTCATGGTTTATTCCAAAAGATCTGCTCTTGGGTCTTTTGGAATAAACTAGTTGTCCCATCCATGTACAATAATCTAGTCACTTCTTAAAAACAAGTTGGGAATGAAAACTTGTTCTTGACAAGCTCTTCCTTATTTACTCTCAGTTGTATTTGCATCACCCTGGTTCCTAGGTTTCGGGTCCCACCACGTTCATGTTAATGGTGACGATGGACTACTCTGTCTGGCACTCCTCTAGTCTCTCATTTTGGTTAACTGGACTTTGGATTCCTAAGTGGTCTCAACACTATTTGCTTTTATCTTTGTTGGTCCAAATCCCTTCTCCATTATATCTAACAAAAAACTCTCTACTTCAATTTCCACCTGGCAGAATCTCACTATCTGAGCATCCCCTACTCCTTTTTGAACATTGTGAGATTCAGCCAAATGAAAAAATGATGAAATTCTCATTCTGTGTCAGGTACTGTATTAAAGATCTCGACAACATTTCCCCTTGATCTGAATAAGTTATAAATAATATATTCACAACTAATGCAATTAAAATACTTATTTTACTTTTAAATCAGCACATATATGAGCTCTGTTGGCATGCCTTTACTCCAAAGACCTAGTGTAGTTTTTATAGTACACAGTTGAACTCAAGCTAGAATTAAAATGGATGATTTTATTTTGATCCTTTATATTCCCAAACTATCAGGACTAAGTATTTTCTTGGCTTATGACAAGGTCAGTGGATAATTCTTAAAACACCTTGTTATGGACAAAAAGGCGTACTTTTTATGGTTAATGTCTTAACTCCTAAAATGAAGTACATTTTAAGCAGGAATATGTTGTTAGTATTTTTGGACAGTTCCATTACTAAAGTCAATCATAGAAACATTAATGCCTTGGAAGAAGTCAGGCACTGTGTCAGGCTCTGCATACCCCATGGTGAACAACACGATGTGCTCGCCCCTTGGGGCGCTTACCTAAATTGTGAAAGACAGATACTGACCAAAGCATCACTCAGAAAACATGCACTCATAATACTCAAGTTTTCATTTGATTCTTTCCCTTGTATTTGTATAGGCATTATCTCCTAAATAAAATACTTAGAAAAATATCTAAACCAGGAGTCTTAATCCGAATGCTCTCACAGGCTAAGTAGATGTTTAACCCAGTGAAGAAGCAAGGTAGAAAATTTAGCAAAATGGCAGGAGCATGCCGAATCTAAAGGAATGTGTTACCACATGGAATGCTGGCTTAGTGTTGCCAGAGCTTCACATATTTCCAGAGAAGCCACGTGCTTCAATGTTGAAAACCAATTTAGAAATTATGGGGCCAAACAAAAATGTATGAGGATTTGGCCTACAAGCCACCAATCTGTAATTTATATAAACTAGGGACCCAGTGCTCCGATTTGTGCACATTGAAAGGAAATTAATTAGAAGGTGGCTGGCAGGGTGGGACTGGGAGAGATCTGGAGCCAACCTCCCATGGTCCCTCCCTGGCTAGCCACATCTGGGGCAGCACTGGGGCTCGAAGGGCATCTGCAGAGTGAGTGGGGTTCCTCTGAGATCCCTCGGCCTGGCCTGCAGGGATCAGACAAAAACCAGCTCTCTGACATCCCCCAAGGGGTCCCAGAATGCAAGAGGGCACTCTGCAAAGTGCTGTCACTCTGCAGCTCCTGCACTGAGTGTCTGCCCCTGGTGGTCAATGCATGTCATACCTACAGGCGGTCAGCCAGTTGGCTGGTCGCTTAGCCTTTTATATATTTACTAGAGGCCCAGTGCACAAAAATTTGTGCACTCGGGGGGTGGGGGGAGAGGGTCCTTCAGCCCTGCCTGTGCCCTCTTCACAGTCTGGGACCCCTCAGGGGATGACCACTTGCTGGCTTAGGCCCACTCCCCAGGGGATTGAGCCTAAGATGGCAATCAGACATCCCTCTGGCAGCCCGGAAGCCCTCAGGGGATGTCCACTTGCCAGCAGGGAGCAGGCCTAAACTGCAATCGGATATCCTTAGCACTGAGGAGGCAGGAGAGGCTCCCACCACCACCACTGTACTGTCAGCCATCAGCCTGGCTTGTGGCTGAGCAGAGCTCCTCCTATGTGGGAGCACCCTGACCACCAGAGGGCAGCTCCTGCATTGAGCGTCTGCCCCTTGGTGGTCAGTGTGTGTCATAGTGACCAGTCATACCCAGTCCTTCTGCTGTTAGGGTCAGTTTGCATATTACCCTTTTACTATATAGGATAGAGGCCTGGTGCATGGGTGGAGGCTGGCTGGTTTGCCCTGAAGGGTGTCCCGAATCAGGGTGGGGGTCCCGCTTGGGTGCCTGGCCAGCCTGGGTGAGGGGATGAGGGTCGTTTTCAGGCTGGCGGGTGACTGAAGCTCCCAACTTCTCCTTTTTTTCTTTTTTCTTTTTGTTATTCTGGAATTTATTTACCTTCTATGGCTTTCACTGGAACTCCGGCTTTAGCTCTGAGGCTCGGCTCCAGCTCTGAGACCTCAGCTGCTGAAAGCAGGTCTGGGTTTGTTTGGCTTCTATAATTGAAACACTGTTGCAGCTGCCAGTTGGCTGAAAGCGGGTTTCTGGGGTTTGTTTAGCTTCTATATTTGCAACATTGTTTCTTAGAGTGCAGCTCAGAGGCCGGCAGGGCAGGCAGGGAACCTTGGCTTCCTCCATCACTGGAGCAAGCAAGCCTCCTGTTCGCTTCAGCTGCCTGGCTGCCGGCTGCCTTCTTGGTTGGCAGTTAATTTACATATTGCCCTGATTAGCCAATGGGAAGGGTAGCGAAGTTACGGTTAATTACCATGTTTCTCTATTATTAGATAGGACTAGAGGCCTGGTGCATGAAATTTGGGACCCCTTGGGGGGTGTCAGACTGCCAGTTGGACTTCCCTCTCACAATCCTGGACTGCTGGCTCCTAATCACTCACCTGCCTGCCTGTCTGGTTGCCCCTACCTGCCCCCCGCTGCCAGGAAGGTCGCCCCCAACTGCCCCCTCCTTGCTGTCCTGGTCACTCCTAACTGCCCCCCCCCACCGGCCTGGTCACCCCTTACTGCCCCCCTGCCATTCTGGTCACCCCCAACTGTCCCCTCTGCTGGCCTGGTCACCCCCAACTGCCCCTCCACCAACCTAGTCGCCCCTCACTGCCACCCCTGGCAGCCTAATTGCCCCCAACTGCTGCCCCTGCCAGCCTGGTTGCTCCCAACTGCATCCCCCCACCCTGGCCTGGTTGCCCCTAACTGCCCCTCTCCACTGGCCTGGTCCCCTCTTACTGCCCCCACCACCACAGCCTGGTCACTCCACACAGCCTCCTTGTTCAGTCATTTGGTCGTCCCTCACTAACCCTCCTGCTGGCCTGGTTGTAGGCAGCCATCTTGTGAGGGTGTGAGGGTTAATTTGCATATTATATCTTTATTATATAGGACTAGAGGCCCGCTGCATCAAATTCATGCATGGGTAGGGTCCCTAGGCCTGGCTGGTGATCAGGGCTGATCTGTGGGGCAACTGGTGGGGCGATCAGGGGCCCCTGCTCGCACCCACCTTGGCTGGTCTCGTGCTGCCCGCTCACTGGCCCTGCCCCCTGCCACTGCCAGTTGCCTCCCTCTGTGGGTCAATCTGCAGGGTGACTGGGGGGGCCCTGCTCACACCCACCTTGGCTGATCTGGAGCCACCCACTCTCTGGCTCTGCCCCTCAACGCCACGACCGGTCGGGGTCTGCGGGCTCAGGGCAGCTCATCTGTTTAGCATCTGCCCCCTGGTGGTCAATGCACATCATAGTGACCGGTTGTTTTGCTGGTTGTTACACTGGTCGTTCTGCCACTTGGTTGATTTGCACATTAGGGTTTTATGTAGATGGACATATATAGATGGTAAAGCCTAGGTTTATGATGATCCTATTTATTTATTTATTTATTTATTTATTTATTTATTTATTTATTTTTAAATCTTTAATGCTGAAATTATTACATATGCCCTTCCCCCCCCCCCCATTGACCTCTCTCAGCCCACCCCTGTCCTCCCCACTCCCACCACCCCAGGCCTTCACCACACTATTGCCTGTGTCCATGGGTTATACATATCTGCATACAAGTTCCTCCTATTTAATGCTGTCAATTTAAATTTTATGTAATTCTCATAATCAAATTTAGGCACTGCTCCTGAGCACCACCTCTCTGCGGAGTGTGTAACCTGCCCAGCTCGCACTGTTTGAGTGTGATATTCAAGGACTGCTAATCTTCATAAATTTTGTTACATTTCATCTTCATATGATAATGCCCATTATTTTTATCTCCTTCACTTATTATTGACTACACTGTTCAAGTTAACTATACCACATGCTTCCCTCTACTTTTAAATTTTTTGTTTGTATATATTGTATAATTATGTTTTGTAATATTTATTCCACAAAAAAACTTTATTGTCACTAACTCTTCTCTGAATTTCTTAGCCCTTTCCTTACCAGCAATGAATAAGTTATTCATGGATTAAATCTCATTTGACATTCTGTGTTCTGTTTTGAACTTTCTTTAAGCTACAATCATCTTTGTCTTGCCATATGGTATTTGAACACAATTAGGGATTGATCAGTAATTTGTTCACATGCCCTTTCTTATTAAAGTAGTTTCCTGTGAATAATCCTATCTTTGCTTATAGGTACTCTTTTTTAGAGAAGGGAAAAAAAAGATTCTTAACTAGTACTTTAATTTTTACAATAGGCTGTCAACCTTAAAGTTTGCCTCTTATTTGATCTTTGAGGCATAGGATCTATATTAAGTCAATAACTCAATGTAACTGTTCTCTAGGTCCTGGTAACTTTCACATGTTTGGGGCTCAAGTCTCATCTAGCAACTTGTTCAGAAAAAGCAATCCATTAATTCCTCCAAATATTCTAAGGTTGTTCCTTAGAAAACAGCATAAATGGGCCTACTGTTTGGTTCGGTTATAAAATCAGTTTTACCTTGTTGCACTGTGGAAGGATACTATCAGGATGTGCTAAGATAAGCAGGTTTAGGTAAGCACTACCATATTCACTAAAACTGTGATGTGGTGGAAAGTGTTTATTATATCACTCAGAGAAAGCTGATCATAGACAAAGAGGGTAAATTTCGATTAAGACAAATTTGCCTCCCAAATTTAATAGTTATTGTAGCACTCTATAATTATTTCTTACCACTCTTCACTTTCTACTCTCATTTAAAAGATTCAATATTCCGACTTTTTATTTTACATTTCTATTTATTTCACTGATGTATTCTTGTAAGCTGCGTGGCAAAATTTGACCTTAAAGATTGTAAGCAAATGAACTTAACATAATCACCGACAATTTCCATTTATTTTTCTTTGATGAATCTAATACTTCAGAACATTTCCAATAATTGCTTTCTTACTAGTTTTTTCTTGGCTATAAATTCCCTAAATCTAAATATTAGCTTGTTAAGAAGTTTGCAAAGGAGAAAAATAAGAAACTAATGCCTATGGATGAAATTCAAGAAAAGTCACCTTGATCTCCTTTGTCTCTAACTATGTTTTTACCAAATTTGTGAAGTCCACTATCAGAACTCCTGCTGGTAGCAGCAATTCTGACTTAAAAAACAAACAAATAGCAAGACCTACATAATTGGGAAAACTTCAAAGAAGTCACAAGGAAACAACAGGCTCATTCAGTTTAAACTATGCCCTCGCTGCAAGCTTCACATTCCAAAACTACTTCCTAAGAAGGTCTATGATTTTAAAATATGCAACCCTTAAGAAGAGAAATAATAAGAGAAATAGCTTCCTTGTCAATTAAATAATGTTATCAGATGGCACAAACTGTCATATAAAACGATTTCAATGGAAATATAACAGTATTAAAATGTGTGATCACAACTGACCTAATGGCGAGGCTCATTTTATAATCCAGCGCTGGGTGATGAAGGCCACCTGTCAAATCTGGTGAGAGTGTGGGAAGGACACCTGCCTTAATAGGTAAAAGAAAGCTCTTCAAGGAAGTTAAAGTGAAATAAATATGACCTAGGAGATTTGAATAACTGATGGTCAAACTTAAACCTTTTGTCAAGCCTTGTTTCAACTGACTTTGTATATCAAGGGCATTCATCTTGCACCTTTTCCTGTCAAGAAATATATTAAAATATGAGCATTTAATATTGGGAACTCCATGATTGAAACCTTAAGGTGAATTTAATAAATAAAGTTAAAATAAAATGTTGGGAAGAAGCAATCCCATTGTGACAGGTATGTTTTTCTTTTTTCTTTAACTTATTGGGTTGACAATGGTTAATAAAAGAATATAGGTTTCAGGTGTACAATTCTATAACACATCATCTGTATGTTATATTGTGTATTTACCACCCCAAGTCAAGTCTCCTTCCATTACCTTCTCCTACCTCCCTCACCCCCTTTTTCCTCTCATAATCACCATACTGTATTCTGTGTTTATGAAAATTATTGTCTTAATCCCTTCACCTTTTTCACCCAGCTCTGAAACCTCCATTCTCTCTGATAGTCTGTTCTCTATCTATGAATCTGTTTCTATTTTGTTAATTTATTTGGTGCATTAGATTCATATGAGTGAAATCATATGGTACTTGTCTGACTGGCTTACATCCATGCTGTTGGAAAAAGTAAGATTTCCTTTTTTTTTTCCAGCTGAGTAATATTCCATTGTGTAAATGTACCACAGCTTTTTTATCCACTCATCTACTGATGGATGCTTGGGCAGTTTCCAAATCTTGGCTATTGCAAATAACACTGCAATGAACATAGGGGTGCATATATTTTCTTTCAAATTAATTTTTTGGGTATCTTTGGATAAATTCCCAGAACTGGAAACACTGGGTCATAAGGCAGTTCCAGTATTAATTTTTTGAAGTAACTCCATGCTGCTTTTCACAGTGGCTGCACCAATCTGCATTCCCACCAACAGGGCATGAGGGTTTGTTTCCTCCACATCCTCACCAACACTTGTACTTTGTTGTTTTATTGATGATAGCCATCTGAATTTCAAAATGTGGTGCTTTTCTGAGCATGCTCTATTTTTCTGTTCCTGTGTGTTTCTCTCCATGCCGCTGTCTCTGTCTGTCTGTCCATCTAGTTTTTCAACAGCAGGATGGCAACAAACGGATTTTAAATTAATTAGGTTACCTGGTCTGTCACCTAAGAAACCATGCTAGGGTTATTTTAAGAAAAGGTGGCTTTATAATAATTTATAAGAACTTTTATTACTGTGAATATTTTATTAAATCTAGAAAGTTTGTAAGCTTCTTCTATTCATTCAGTAAAAGTGTTTTGTGTGTCTATTAATTTTGCAAACTTTTCTTGCGTGCTTACATCTTAGCCAAAATCTTATTGTTCAACAAGTAGTCAAAAATGTATTTATTGCCCCGAATCTCCTCATTCCTATTTGAAAAACTGAACAAAGGGTTAAATCTGATTTCCAACCATTTTCCTATTGCAATCATGTGTATACCATTGGGAGAAGAAGGAAATTCTTAACAACTTAGTATTGACTTGTACTATATAGTCCCTACTTACAATGAAACTGTATCAGCATTTTACTGTGTGGTATGTCAGAGAGGAAATAGAATATAATTTCCTCAAGAGAAGAGAATACTTATGAACCAAATGTCCAATGCTGTAATAAAATGTTTGAAGATCACATACTTTTTGCACAAAATAACTTTTGGGGTTAAATTTGCATAAAATTGACTACCTGTGAAAATAAACACTTCTATAATGTGTTACAGACATCTAGGAAAATTTCTCCTCAGAATAATTTTACTCATATGGTTAAGTGGTCCACAATCTACTTGAATCATGTTAAATGTAAAATCAAAACCATATTTGGAAGAAGACATGGGAGATATGATTATGTGTGATTTTTATACTTTTCTGTATTTTTCAAATACTTTAACTGTAAGTACATATTTTTGTATAAAAAATTAAAGATCTTTAAAAATTATTGAATAATTACAATAAGAAGAGTCCTTGGTATACAATTCTCAGAAATAGCCTGAGGCCTCGAATTCCCAAAAAGTTCTGGAAATTTTTCTCCTCTCCTTTTTCCTCTTGCTTCTGTCAACTGACTCCTGCCTAAGACTAGTATTCTTATCCAGTATTTTACTACTTATTAAACATAAATCTCATAATGTCCCATTGCATTCCCCTCTGGGTTGGAGCTCAGGGCACTGAATTTGACTGGAAATACATCGAGATGAACATTGATTGCAACATTAGTCTGGTCCCTTGCATCCTCACATCTGCCCAGGTGTGGATGAGATCACGCTCAGACCTACACCACACTTTCCAGCCAGCTCGCCTCCTGCTGATGCTCCTCAGCGTCTGTAAGGCCTTGGTCATGGAGACCTCTGTCCACCTTTGTTCCTTGGGCAGCAGATGGCACTTCTGGTTGGAGCAGTAGTGGCAGGGCTGCTGGGTCTCAGCACCCCAGCCTTGAATGTCGCGGTTGCCAATGTGCACTCCTAGGCTTGGGTCCCAGGCAGTCACATGCCTTTTCCTTGTCTCCAGGTTTTAGTGAAGTAAACAGTATTTGGAAAGTTAAACACACACACACACATACACACAAAACACAAGAAACAAACAAACAAAAAACAACAACCAAGACGTCACAGTGTAGTAGGAGAGATAAACAAAGTACACAGTCAAAACAGTAAATGAGTCCCAAGAGTGACCACTGGAATCCCTTAATTTCACCTAATAGAAGCACTATATATGCCTTTTCCCTTCCTATTGAATCACAAGCATCTTCAAAACACAAACCTTATCAAATGCTTTGGGTCCTTCACAGACTCTAAGTTGACCATTTTGCCCATTGTGACTACAAAAGAAATATTAATGCATTTTTCTTGATTCACTTAAGGAACACAAACAACGAAGACTTTGAAAATGGCCATTGCTTTAAATCACACATTATCTATAATAATAATCTATAATAATAAAAGCATAATATGCTAATTAGACCAGACAGCCAAACGACCTTCCGGACATCCTTCCGGAGGACCTTCCAGACGAAGCTGGGGCTACAAGGGCTGAGCCCCTTGATCGAATTTCATGCATTGGGCCTCTAGTTTTAAATCCTTGAGGAAAACATAATGAAGTTTTACTTTATGGAACCTAAAAATATGTCAACAAATTAAATAATATTACAACAAACTCCAGGAGACTGTCTTAATGCTTCTATTTTATCAGAACTTTGTGTAACATACTAAGTTTGAATAAATAATCTATTGCCTTAAATTTATAAATTGCTTGTTCTGAAAATATTAACAGTGTTTTTGTCATCAAAATTTACCTTGCATACAAAAGTACCGTAGACTATGAATCACTATTTTTTCTAGATTATTCTCTTGAAGATTGTGAAATGTCAAGTGAAAAGAAAGTTAAACACTGACTTAATTGTTGCCTAAAACTAAAATGCGCACCAAGAAAAGAGTATAGACTTTGACTAGCATATACCAGCATTGTGAATTCAATAACTTATAATTTTCTAAAACAAACAAACAAACAAACAAAACAGAAAGAAGAGGAAGAAAAGAAAGCTGGAAACAGCACTGGGTTGCCAGCTTTATGTTTTTCCAAGGAAGCAGGATAATGATTGAAAGAGCATTCCCTTCGGAGTTGTTTGTTTGTTGTCACAAGCCACTCTGTCATGGTTGGCATTTGTCCACAGGTTGTGCTGGGGTTTGCTTTTCCACTTCTAAAAACATATGTCCTTTATAACAAATACAGTTTATCTGAATATATTTATTTTACTTCTTAAAGTCATCCTTATTTCTTTTTTAAAAATTCTTATTTCTTTTTATTATTATTTATAGTAGTAAATATTGACAATTACCTTTGTCTGTATTAATTACCTTAAATTAGAAGTACTAAGTGAATAAGGAATATGTGTCTTTAAAACACTCCTTTGTTTTGCATCTTAAACAACTGATAATCTAATAACACTTTATAAGAACAACTCTAGAATAGAAAATTTCAAGCTTGTATTTCAGATTGACTATAAAAACAACCTACAATTCTTCTCAAGCAATGTGAGACAGTTAATTCAGAGTAAATCATTTACCTAAAATCAAAACCATCTCCAAATATGTAATTTCTTTGGCTTAAAAGTCTGTCACATTTAGACAAAATTACCATTGTTCATAGGTACCAACAAATATGTACATTAATTAGACATAAAGCTATGAAAATTAAACTAGTGAATGTGAAGGAACTTAAAATATTTAAAAGAACCACATAGAGTATTGTTATTTACAAAGCATGTCTTTTGTCTTATAGAAAAATAGTCTAACAAAAATCCAAACTTGTTATTAACTATTTCAAACACAAAGGAACTCTAAGAGTCACTGAATTTGGGCCTTCTGTGCTACTATCTTGATTTTGCTATGACTCCAGTTGGAAGGTCCAGGACTTCTTGCTTTGTATGTTATGGTAAATTGCTAAGGCCTGACAACAAGCAGCACTTTGCCAGGCTCAGACACCACGTTGATATGTTAATGATCCATAATGAAGCCACCAGACATCAATTACATAAATGAGACTAGGAACAGGGCCAACACAGGTACACTCTGCTAATTTGTTCATCTCTGTTGGCCAAAAGCCAGCAGCATGACAAGTGAATGCCCCGAAAGCCATTGGGGCACGGCTCCTACACTTCAGGAAAGGATTGGACATTGCCTACCCCTGTGATCTCTATCTGTCTAAGGACCCGTTAATGAACCATACAAGTACACCTAATGAGAATACATCTGAAGGGTCAATATAAGGTGATAAAGAAAAGTCAAAAGTAGAAAAAACATAGGAGACTGACAAAACTTAATCAAATCTCTAAAGCACAAAGCAGCAACAATACAAAAGACAATTTCATTTTCCAACATTTGGATTTTGAACAAGTACAACTCAAATCGTTAATAAAATTAGTGTAGTTGGGTTTAATATGAGCATTAAACACTTTTTCTTTATTCACAGCATGTATTTTTATTTGTAATAAACTAACTCTCTCAAGCCAAAATATTTTCCATTTGCACACACTTTTGCATTTTTAATATAAATGAGCAGAGAAATATAACTTCTTGAATATGATTTTTGGACAAATGTAAAAATAATTAAAGAGTAGTATATACATATAGAAGAGAAGCAATTAACAGTGTAATAAAATAAATATGTAATAAATACAATAAAATTTAATACTTTGTACAATGCTTTGGAAATCAGTTGATGGGGGTTTAAACAAAAGGATATAAAATTCTATATATTAGAATCGTAAGTGTAAAAACCCTATTCTGATGAGTTTTGGATATAATAAGCTATTATTAAAATAATTTATTGGTAATTTTTGGCTATTATGCCAATCATTGTGGATAGAGACACTACATGAAGCATCAGGCCATTTACTGTCTCCATGTACTTTTTTTTTTAGCAGTGCCCAAACCAGCCCAGCTTACTCTGAGCAGAGGGGGGAAAGCAAGAAGGTGCTGGTAGAAACAGTCAGCTTTCAGTGCTGCAGAAATATTCAGTCTATAGGCAAACTGAAGTATTGAGGGACCTCGCAACAACAGATCCACAGAGCAGATAAGCGTCAGGTTAGCAGTCCTTGAGGGTGCAGGCTGCTTTACAAGAGTCAGGAATTTAGAAAAGGAGAATAGTTGAAGTTTACAAAGTCAAGAGAACAGAAATCCTCACATCCACTAATCATTCTTTGGTTTATTTTTCTTTTCTTTTATTAAATTTTCTTTTATTAAATTTTTAAATTAAATTGATTGGGGTGACATAGGTTAATAAGATCATGTAGGTTTCAAGTGTACATTTCTATAATACTGGGTCTGTATATTGCACTGTGTGCCCACCACCCAAAGTCAAATCATCTTCAGTCACCAAATACAAATATTTGCCCTCCTTTTTCCTTTACTAGTCTCCACCCTCTTCCCTCTGGTAACCACCATACTATTGTTTGTGTCTATCAGTTTCAGTTTTATATCCCATGCTAGAGGCCTGATGCACAAAATTCATGCACTGCGGGGGGGTTCAGCCCAGCCTGCACTCTCTCCAATCTGGGACCCCTCGAGAGATGTCCAACTGTTGGTTTAAACTGGATCAGGCCTAAACCGGCAGTCAGACATCCCTCTCACAATCCAGGACTGCTGCCTCTTAACCACTCACCCGCCTGCCTGCCTGATCACCCCCTAAACACTCCCTTGCCTGCCTGATCGACACCTAACTGCTCCCCTGAAGGCCCGGTCGCCCCCAACTGCCCTCCCCTGCCAGCCATCTTGTGGCTGTGGGCACTGCCATCTTTGAGGGTGTGGCAGGCAATTAGAACATTCCCTCCTTATTGGCTGTGGGTGCCGCCATCTTTGTGACAGCATGATGGTCAATTATCATATTCTCTCTTTATTAGGATTTGACTGAAATCATATGGTTCTTAACTTTTTCTTATTTCAGATAGCATAATGTTCTCAAGGCCCATCCATGTTGTCACAAATGGCAGTATTTCATCTCTTCTTATGGCTGAGTAGTATTCCATTGCATATATGTACCACATCTTCTTTATCTAGTCCTCTATCAAAGAACATGGGTGTCTCCATTTCTTGGCCACTGTGAATAATGTTGCAATGGACATAGAGGTGCATATATCTTTGCAAATAAGTGTTTTCAAGTTTTTCATGTAGATACCCAGAAGAAGGATTGCTGGGTCATACTGTAACTCTATCTTTAATTTTCTGAGGAACCACCATACTATTTTCCATAGTGGCTGTACTAGTTTACATTGCCATCAGCACAGAATGAGGGACTTCACTAACTATTAGGGTAATGCAAAGCAAAACTACAATGAGATACCACCTCACACCTGTTAGACAAACATTAAGTGTTAGAGAAGTTGGGGAGTAAATGGCTTATTTTTCTGTTTCAGCTTTCAGACCTGACTCTTGTTAATGCTTGTCTGACTTCACCCTTATCACTTCTCAATGACTTGGCTGATGACCAACATCAGCACCCCCACCCAATACTCCAACTCCTCTTGCTTTCTGGGACATCTTTTGCAGGACTGGGTTTCTACGTCTTAGTTGCACCCTGTCTCAGCACAGGACTTCATGTTTATGGCACTTTTAGGTCTCTAGTGCTTTCACAGGTGATTTTTTTTTTTTTTTAAAAAGGAACTTAGTTATTAGACTGCTGTATTCAATTAAGTCATTTCATAGGGGCCTCTTCAGTGTAGCAGATTAAGTAGTATTTTGATTGCCTGCTTGTCAAAGGAGGAGTGACCTCATATGAGATTCTACTGTGTAGAACTTAAGAGTATGAACTGTGGCGTGAGACAGTCTGCATTTGAACCTCAGATTTACCACCAACTAGCTATGAATCTTGTACACGTAAATTAACCTCTCTGTGCCTCAGACAATATTACCATCTACCTAAAAGAACTGTTAAAAGGATGCTATTTAAAAATGTTTATAAAGCATTTAGTATATTGCCTGGCCATGGTACATGCCACCTATATGTGAGAGGTTGGTGGTAGATGTGGTGTCATTTACAATCAGGAAACCTGCTTCAGGTGGAATGTGTAAGATTGTTGGCGTATGAATAACCCCTCCACTGGGCAAGGAGCACCAGTGCCACAACCCCCTGCACACCCAGCCTTTGCTCCGGTAGATTAAAGATGGTAACATTTTTGGCTACCCCTCCCTTTGTGAGATAAAATCGAGTTCTCCTCCTCTTAAAAATAGATCGGCCTAATTGACTTGTTAGGCAAATAGAATATGACAGAAGTAATGTTCTTGCCCTTCTGAGGCTAGATCATAGCTTTGTAGTTTCCACTTGTTGTCAAGCTGTTAGGAAGCCCAAGCAACCCACATTAAAAGGCACTGAAGCACTCAGCTGACAGCCCTGGCTGAATTCCAAGCCAGCAGCCAGAACCAACTTGCCAGCCTTGGCGTGAACTATCTTAAGTGGCTTGATCCTACATGATCAATCTAGCAGCCCCTACTAAAGCTACCCAGAGTAGAGACCAGCTTTCCAGATGAGCCCTGCCAGAACTGTACTGTGTAAGCAAAATAAATGATTGTTGTTATTTTAAGCTACTACTAAGTTCCTGGATGGTTTGTTACACAGCAATAGGTAACTGAAACATTTATTAGAGCAGTCTAGTAAGCCACAACATCAAAGTTCTGTTTATTGGTACGTAATTTACTTTGGCACAGGGCTGCCCAGACCACTGTTGATGCTATGTGTGTTCCTATCCACTAGCCACCAAGTTAGAACTGCTGACAAGTCTACTCAGGACTCCTTATGAATAACCTTAGAGACTAAAGTTTTCTTAAAACAATAGAGGAAATTTTATACTCACTCTTCTGACCTTCTTTAAGATGAGAGCCATGGCTGAGGCTCTCACTATCATAAGAATGGATTTCAAAACTGGGCCTGCATATTAGCTATGAAAATTGTGATGCTATTCTTCACAGTGATTAGAAACTATCTAAAATTATCTATATTCTCAAAATGGCACTCTCATTTAGATAAGGGATTGTAATTATGGAGAAATTTGTTTAGTTTCAAAAATAAAGGCATATATATTATATTTTAAAGTAGGGTTACCAGTTTGTGTTCTCCATGTTGTACCCAATTTTGTTATCGAAGTCTATATGCCATGAAGTACTATCCAACTTATATAATTTAGTTCAATTAGAAATTTATACTGTGCTTTAAAAAATATATCCACGAGGAGAGCAAAGATAGCAGTGAAGTACATGGAAGTGACACTCACTTCCTACCAGGACCAAACTGGAATTATAGCTAAACTATAGAACAATCATCATGGATAACCAAGTGAAGACTAGCTGAAGAGAAGTCTTATAACCAAGAACTTAGAGAAGAGGCCACATAGAGACTGCTCCAAACAGGTTGCCAAGGGCCAGTCACAGGCAACGTCATATGTGGCCTGCACCAGAGTGACTCCCAGGAGGTCCAGAACCAATGCACCCAGTGGCCAGCATCAGACAACATCAGAGCAGGATCCAATAAGCTTCACAACTAGCATCTTCAAGGGAAGATCTTGGCAGATACCAAACCCCAATGAGGAAAATTTTGCTTCATGTGGTCAGCACCTCCATAGCAGCTCACACCTCATGGTCAGGGCTGAGCCTCAGAGTCAGTCAGCCTTAGGGCAAATCCCATAAACCAATGACCCAATTGCATTCAAAGCTCACTTACAACAGAAGGGCCCACATAACCCACACAAGGAACATTCTTGGAGCACGCAGCTCAATTGATCAAGGAAATGGCACCACTGGACCCCACAGGACACCTTCTACATAAGGCCACCCCACAAAGAATGGCAGTCATAGCAGAACTATGTCATACATGGAAACAAACACAAAGATGCATCCAAAATGAGAAGACAATTATAAAAAAGGTCCCAAGTGAAAGAATAGCAGACATCTCTAGGAAAAAAGCTAAATGAAATGGAGGCAAGTAATTTATCAGATATAGAATTCAAAGTAATGGTTCTATAGATGCACAACAGCATGAAAAAGGACATAGAAACCAAAAAAAAAGATCAGTCAGAAATGAAGAATACTATTTCTGAAATGAAGAAAACACTGGAAGGAATAAACAGTAGATTGGATGAAGCAGAGAATCAAATCAGTGATTTGGAAGAAAAGGTAGAAAAAACTCCCAATAGAGCAGCAAAAAGAAAAAAGAATTTAAAAATGAGGATAATTTGAGGGAGCTTTGGGACAAGATGAAGTGTAACAACATCTACATCTTATGGGTACCAGAAGGAAAGGAGAGAGAGCAAGGAATCAAGAATCTATTTGAAGACTTAATAACCAAAAAAAATTCACTAACCTGGTAATGGAAAAAGACACACATGTCTAGGAAGTACAGAGAGTCTCAAACAAGATGGACTCAAAGAGGCCCACACCAAATCACATCATAATTAGTAAGATAAAGTTTAAAGACAAAGAGAATCTTAAAAGCTGCAAGAGAACAGTAGTTAGTTTCCTACAGGGGAGCTCCCAAAAAACTGTCAGCTGATTTCTCAACAGAAATATTTCAGGTGAGAAGGGATTGTTCATAGCAGTGCTATTTGGAAACAGCCCAAGTGCCCATCAAGAGATGAGTGGATAAAAAGCAACAACACAAAAAACTACGGTACGTTTATACAATGGAATATTGCAGCTGTAAAAAAAAAAGAGAAGGTTCTCTAACCCTTTGAGACAGCGCGGAGGGACCTAGGGGGTATTATGCTAAGTGAAATAAGTAAGTCAGAGAAGGACAAGTATCACATGGTCTCACTTATATGTGGAATCTAATGAACAAAATAAACGGACAAAATAGATGCAGAGACATGGAGGCATGCAACAGATGGAGGATCCTTAGAGGGAAAGGTGCAGGGGAGAGAAGAGATCAACCAAAGAACTTCTATTCCTATATTCGTAACCCATGGATACAAACAATAGTGGGTTGAAGGCCTGGGGAGAGGATGGAAAAGGGAAGGAAGGGGCCAATGGGGAAAAAAAGGGGACATCTTAATACTTTCAACTAAAGAGAAATTTAAAATAAAAAATAAAAAAAAAGAATCTCCTCCGAACATAATGGTGTGAAACTAGAAATCAATTATAAGAGGAACATTGAAAAATACACAAAGCCATGGAGGCTAAATAACACGTTACTAAACAAAGAATGGGTTACCAATGACATCAGAGGAGAATCAAAACATACCTTGAAACACATGAAAATGAAAGCACAATAACCCAAAACATATGGGACATGGTGAAAGCAGTCCTTCATAGCATTAAAGAGGGAAATTCATAGCATTATAGGACTATCTGAGAAAAAAAAAAAAAAAAACACAAGAAAAATCTCAGGTAAAAAATCTAACTTTACACTTAAAGGAACTTCAAAAATAAAATAAAGAAAGCCCAAAGTGGGTAGAAGGAAGGAAATAATATAGAACAGAAATAAACAAAATACAGTCTAAAGAAAACCAATACAAAGATCAATGAAATGAACAGCTGTTTTTTTTTTAAAGATAAAATTGACAAATCTTTAACCAGATTTATCAAGAGAAAAAGAGAGAGGACCCAAATCAATACAATCAAAAATGAAAAAGGAGAAATAAAACTGACATCAAAGAAACACAAAGGATTTTAGGAATATATTATGAACAACTATTTGCCAACAATTTGGACAATCTGGAAAAAAATGGATAAATTCCCAGAAACATAAATCTTCCAAAACTGAATTGGAAAGATCAGATCATCTGAATAGACAGATTGCAGCTAGTAAAATTAAAGCAGTAATCAAAACCTCTCAGCAAACTAAAGTGCTGGACTGGATGGATACACAGGTGAATTTTACCATACATTGAAAGAAGAAATAGCACCTATTTGTAAACTATAGCTAAAAAATTCAAGAGAAGGGAATACTTCCAATCTCATTTTACTAGGCCAGCATTATTCTAATCCTCAAAACAAATAAAGATACTACAAAGAAACTAAATTATAGGCCAATATCCCTGATGATCATAGATACTAAAATCCTCAATAAAATATTAGCAAACCAGATCTAGCAATGTATTAAAAGATCATACACCATGACCAAGTGGGATTTATTCTGGGGATGCAAGGTTGAAACAATATACACAAATCAATAAATGTGATACATCACATAAATGAAATGAAAGATAAAAACCACATGCTCATATCAATAAATGCAGAAAAGGTATTTGGTAAAATCCAGCACCCATTTATGGTAAAGATCTCTCAGTAAAGTGGGAATAAAGGGAACATATCTCAATGTAATGAAGGCCATATATGACAAACCCACAGCCAACATCATACTCAATGGGCAAAAACTAAAAACAATTCTCTTAAGATCAGGCACAAGACAGGGATGTCCACCTTCACTGCTCTTATTCAACATAGGACTGGAAGTCCTAGCCACAGCAATCAGACAAGAAGAAGAAATAAAAGGCATCAAAATTGGGAAGGAGGAAGTAAAACTGTCATTATTCGCAGATGATCCCAGAGTTCCCACCTTTCCCTCCAACTCCACTTCATTAGCCCTGCCTGTGATGCTTGGTCCTGCCTCTGACCCAATGCCTGTCTGGGGCAGTGGAAACACGTGTGGGGTCTGGGGCGGCCCTGACTGATGTGGAAGAGGTGAAATGTGATGGGAGAAGCTGCTTTCTGTGCATAGTTTGTAGGAAAAAATTAAATAGCACAACAGTGGAAATTCATGATGAAGAAATTCAAGATGCATATCCTGCTATGGAAAGAAGTATGGGCCAAAAGACTATGGTTACAGCCAGGGGTTGGCATGCACCACATGGACCAGGGCCAGAGGCTGGGCATCAAGCCAGAGAGTGTTTAAACTCCCAGGCCTACAACAAATCCAAACACATCTGAATTGACTCAAAAATACAGAGGTGCTGAGAAGAGTTCCAGATGTGGGGATTCCATGCATGCTGCTAGGAACATAATTGGGGCAGGAAATCCCTGGCACAAAAACCGTTTCCAGTGTGCCAAGTGTGGAAAGAGTCTTGAATCAATAACTCTGACTGAGAAAGAAGGTGAGATTTATTGTAAAGGATGCTGTGCAAAGAACTGTGGGCCCCAGGGGTTTGGCTATGGCTCAGTAAAGGTGTAAACCTAGAACTGAGACCTCACACTGAGAATCTATAGAAAAGCCTGAGTGACCTTTACGATGGAACAAGTGTAACGACTGGTCGCTATGACTCACACTGACCACCAGGGGGCAGACCCTCAATGGAGGAGCTGCCCCCAGCCCGTAGGCCCCAATCACCGATGGGGCCTGCCAGTCAACCTCCCAGTCCCTCCCCCCGGCTGACAGGTCCTGATCACCAGATCTGGGCCAGGCCTTGGGCTGGGATGGGGAACTGGGGGTGGGTGGCAGTGCGTGGGCAGCGAGGGAAGGAGGGGGGTAGATAGGGAGGCAGGGAACCTGATGGGCCCTGATTGCTGACCAGGCGTAGGGACCCCATCCATGCATGAATTTCCTGCACTGAGCCTCAAGTCTCTACATAATCTAGGCACAAATAATCTAGCTACAGTGAAATTCTACCAGCAGTATGTATTGTATATTGCCCTGTACTTGGGTATGCTGGCTGACTAGTAGGAAGAGGACACTATATTCTTTTGCTTTATTCATCAGCATATTCAAAAACTATTTCTTTTACATTTTAAATAGAACTTCAGTTTGAAAAATAAAGAGAAAAAAAAAAAAACAACCTGAAGACTCCACCAGCAAACTACTAGATATAATATATAAATTCAGCAAAATAGTTAGATACAAAATTGTTATTCAGAAATGGGTGACATTTTTATACATCAACTAGTGAGCAGGTGCATGGATTTGGCACATTGAAAGGAAATGAATTAAAAGGTGGCCAGCAGGGAGGGACTGAACAAGACAGGCCAGACATGCCCTAGAGCCAACCTCCCAAAGTCCCTCCCTGGCCGGCAGCACCTGGGGTGGTGCCATAGCTTGAAGGGCATATGTGGAGTGAGTGGGGTCCCTCTGGCAGGTGGGGTCCCTTGGCCTGGCCTGTGGGGATCGGGCTGAAACCGGCTCTTCAACATCCCCCGAGGGGTCCTGGAGTGCGAGAGGGTATTCTGCAAAGTTGCTGTCATACAGGATATGGAACACAAACGCAAGTGTGCAATAAACTAGATCTGGGGCAGACAATGCCCAGCAACAACATAACCCATGGCCGAAGGTGGAACTGTGTGGCCCCATGGGGAATCGAGCTCACTCCTCTCTGGTTTTGGGATGCATCACCCAAGAACCGCTACTGCCAAGTCACTGCAGCTCGGCAGCTCCCGTGTTGAGCATCTGCCCCCTGGTGGTCAGTGCATGTCATAGCAACCTGTCAGACACTTAGCATATTAGCTTTTTATATATATAGATAATGAGTTATTAGAGAGGGAAACTAAGAAAACAATCCCATTCATAGTTGCCTCAGACAAATAAAATGCCTAGGAATAAATTTAATCAAAAATGAAAACGAACAATATTAAAAAAATTATAAGATATTGAAAAAGATACAAATAACTGGAAGCATATACTGTGTTCATGGGTAGGAAGACTTAGCACCATTAAAATGTCCATACTACCCAAAGCAATCTATAGATTCAATGCAATTCCTATCAAGAAACTGATATGGTGCTTCACAGACCTAGAACAAAATATTCCAAATATTTTTAAATATAATTTTATTTATTTCAGAGAGTAAGGGAGAGGGTTAGAAAGATAAAAAGACCAATGATGAGAGAGAATCATTGATTGGCTGCCTCCTGAACACCCCATACTGGGGATCCAGCCCACAACCTGGGCATGTGCCCCGACCTGGAATCGAACTGTGACTTCCTGGTTCACAGGTCGAGGCTCAACCATTGAGCCACAGCGGCCGGGAAATATTCCAAAATTTTACGTGGAACCAAAAAAGACCTCAAATAGCAATAGCAATCTTCAGAAAGAAACACAAAGTTGGAGAAATCAGGCTACCTTATACCAAATTATACTACACGGCCATTGTATTCAAAACAACAAGGTAGTAGCATAAAAACAGGCATATAGATAAATGGAACAGAATAGAGAGCCCAGAAATAAACCCATGCCTTTATAATAAATTAATATTTGACAACGGAGGCAACACATATAATGGACAAAGATAGTCTATTCAATAAGTGGACAGATACATGCAAAAAAATGAAACTAGACCACCTTCATACACCATACACAAGAATAAATTCAAAATGGGTTAAAGATTTAAATGTTAAACTTGAAACCATATAAATCCTAGGAGAAAACATAGGCAGTAAAATCTCAGACATTTCTCATAGCAATTTTTTTTCCGATATTTCACCTCAGGCAAGGGAATCAAAAGAAGAAAAAAGAGACTACATCAAGCTAAAAAGTATTTGCACAGCAAAGGAAACCATCAACACAATGAAAAGAAAACACACTGAATGGGATAATATATTCACCGATATATCTGATAAAGGGTTAATATCCAAAATTTGTAAAGAACTTATACAATTTAACACCAAAAATCCAACAATTCAATTAAAAAAAAATGAGCAAAGGACCTGAATAGACACTTCTCCAAACAGTACATACAGATTACCAAGAGACATTATGAAAAGATGCTCATCAGAAAAATGCAAATTAAAACCACCTTGAGATATCACCTCACACCTGCCAGAATGGCTGTGATCAATAAATCAACAAACAGCAAAAGTGGGCAAGGATGTGGAGAAAAGGGAACCCTCATGCACTGATGGTGGGAATGCAAACTGGTGCCGCCACTATGGAAACCAGTATGGATTTTCCTCAAAAATTTAAAAATGGAACTGCCTTATGACCCAGAGATCCCATTTCTGGGAATTTATCTTAAGATCCCGAAACAGTGCTTTAAAAGAATATATGCAACCCTGTGTTCATTGCAGCGTTATTTACAATAGGCCAAACTGGGAAGCGGCCCAAGTGTTCATCAGTAGATGAGTGGATAAAATCTGTGATACACAATGGAATACTATTCAGCTGTACAAAGGAAGGGAATCTTAACCTTTTCGACAGCATAGATGGATCTGGAGAGTATTATGCTAAGTAAAATAAGCCAGTCAGAGAAAGACAAATACCATATGATTTCATTCATATGTGGAATCTAATGAACAGAATGAACTAACAAACAAAATACAGACGTAGATAGAGAACAGGCTGACAGATGTCAGAGTTGGGGGGCTTGGGGACTGGGTTGGGGAAGGCAGAGAGATCGAGCAAAATAGAAGAAAGAGAAACTTATACTTCAAATAGATTAGGTTTCATAAGTCACTTCAGACTAGTGAGTGTATCATTGCAATTAAAATTATAATTAAAAATTAAAGAAAATAATTAGCACGCCCTTTAAATTTCAAAATCAGACAGCTGTTTTATTAACAGTTATAAAAACTGAAATAGTATTTGCCCTTAGGCCCAAACAATGTGTCTATTTTACTAATTTCAGTGTGATGCTTAATTTAAAAAAAGAAAAACGCAGATATTTTGCAATGTACACCGCCACACCACAGGAATTTAATTTTCACTAGATCACTATAAAATTTTACATACATAATGTGTGTATTTATATAAATGGAAATTGTATTATAGTGTGTGTTTAGTCATCCTTCTTAGAGATATACTTCTTTTCAGGTGTTCCACAGTTTTTGAAGGGAAATGTGGGATGTAGCGTGATGGAATTGCCATGTATTGTTAGTGCATCATTGAAGATCAGAGAATAGTAGACAGGCAGATTTCAACAATGTCAAGACCTATGATGATGCGGAGATGTAACTGCATGTGTTCTAAAGCACTAATTTTAAGAATCTATATGTTTTCTAGTGAACAGCTCTATTGATAAGCTTGGAATATTCAGTAACCTGCTAATACTATACTGACCCATGCTGATATGTTCCAGGAAGCAAAGGCATCAGATTGGAGGAGCCACCACAGAGAATCTCTGTCTGAGTATATTATGTGTTTATTTGTTAAATCAATGTTCTTATTGTTTCATAAATCTTAATTGTTGAAAGTATTACATGTGTCCCCTTTTCAAAGCGAGGATTTTTAGAAGTCTCACACAGGTGCGCTGAAGAGCAAATTGAGTCCTCTGAAGGGCTTGCCTTGATATTGACAACACATACGATATTTAAAAACAATTAAAGTTCAATACCTTTTAGAATGGGCCTGTAATCTGCCTGTTTTCATCGCTTCCTAATTTGTTGGCAATAGCATATTTTATTCATTTGTGTGATTTGCTTGGCTTTCAAAAGCATATGAGTTTAAAACTTCTGAATTACACTTGTAATCCTATCACCTAAAACTGTTTGTTTAGATCTGATACGGAAGACACACACACAAGCATGCACATATATTGTAATTTAGCCTGTGTACAAAGTGCATTCTGTACATATTGAAAGAGAGAGAAAAATCAAAATAGGCAAGTGGAATTTGTTGGCCTATTTTAATAACAGACCTGGTCATTTGAATTCCTTAATAACCAATCTTAACAAAATGCTAATAATGCTTTAAAGGCAGTAGTATAATTCCCCGGAATCAACTAAAATCTAATTTTACTAAAAATAATCTAATAAGAATGAGAGGTAATAATATGTATAACATATCTTATAAATGGCATCTAAGACAAAACAAAATTACCATTATCTTCATTTAATGATGAAATAATTGTTGCCAGGAAAAGAAAGTTAAGTATGTGACAGCTTAAAACTCTGTCAGCTGAAATGTGTAACTATTGATGCTGAGGAATTCTATCTTACACATTCCATTCACCTTCCCAAATAACAGGCTGATTCAGATGTGTTGCAAGATTATTAGGGAATTATTCTCTTTGTTTTGATTTGATTAAACCAGTGGAATTCATCTTCTCTTTAAATCTAACTATATCCATATTTATATCTATATCTATTCATCTATATGCATGCTTTTTAGTTAAAAGAAAAGTAAAACAAAAAAAACAAACAGAAAAATAAAAAGAAATTCATATTTTCAGGTTTAGGTGAACTAATGATGCATTGTAAAATAAAAACAATGAAAAAAAGTGCCTTTTTAGTACATTCATGATTAGCTATCATTTACTCTGTTTATAGCACACAACTGAGAAATAACATTCGTATCCATAGGTATTCTAATGAGATTAGACAAAAACCTTTTGAAATAAACCTGGAACAGCTATTACCAAGCCTTATTGTTGTTTAGTAGCCCCTATCACAGTCATTTAGTCACAAATCTGTGGCTATAGACCACATCCATACAGATTCTAAAAGGACATAAACACCTCAAGGAAGGAAAATAGATGCCCGGAAAATCTGCCTTGAGCAGGAGTTCAACTACTTCTATGAGAGCTCGCACACATTTTCCAGCATGGAGTTCCCTTATTTAAACAGGTGAAAGTAATTAGATTTTTAAAATATTGTATTGTCAATGTGTCTGTGCTCTGACAAAATTCATATTGATGATTGGGAAATCCCTGAAACTCATAAAAAAAGGAATTGTGGGAAACATTCCTCATTTTCCACATCACCACCACCACAAACAACAACAAAACAGCAACAACAAAACAATCCTGAAGAATTAAACCTCTCTCTCTCTCTCTCTCTCTCTCTCTCTCATGGCACATCAAATAACCACAGAATGTAAATGTAGAACTTGTGGTATTTTTTTAAAATCAGGTATGGGAAGTACTAAGTACTTTCTATAGGAAACTTTGAAAGTACATTAAAAAATAAATCTGCATGATGGTTGCTATCAATCGTACTATGCTCTAGCTTATTGTAAAAATTAGATTGAAAAAACAAAATCTCTATGAAGGGCTATTGTCAGACCCTAGTTGTATGAAAATGGCCTTTTAGAGATCTAAAAAGATTAATCTTCTTTAAACAACGAAGTCATTTCAATGTAAAAAATTATACAATGAAAACCGCAGAGCTTTACTTTCTGTAAAGCCAGATAATTATATATGCCTTGGCTCTCCCACTTCCTGGTTATCAGTAGCGGTACTCAGTTTTAACATTTATATTTTACACTTTGTATTAGAATGAGAACTCTGAATAGGTTTAAAAGAGCTGTTTTGAGTCTAACAGGAATTTACAGTGTACATTCCATAATCTACTGGTTATTATACTAATATATGCGGATTAATTAAGCTAAAATAATAAATTTTTGCTCTATAAAATTAACTCTACTCTTTAAAAAATGGAATTCACACAATTATGCTAAGGTTGTCTCATGAAATGTCTAAGATGACCAACTACAATATATACTGCTTTTAAAAGTTAGATTAGGTTTTTTTAGGTTGCAATTTTAAATACACATAATTCTGTTTTGTATAAGAGCCTGCAGATTAAAAAAAAAAAAATTAAAGGTGAATCCTAGCTATGTTCTTATTAATTACATGATACAGCATGATTAGTTGGGAGTAATTAGCATATGTTAAGTATATGCAAAATAAACTAAGTTTGAAAGCTTTCTCAACATTAAGTGTTCTTTTTGAAAGTAGTGAGTGGCTTAATTTAATCTGTGCTGGTGCGGGCACACAGACTTCCAAATAACAAGACAATACTAAATTTACTATTTTACCCAAATCATACTAATAAATGCAGAGGAAGGATGTCTGAATGGCACTAGCCAAAGATTATGTGCTTCGTTTAATATTTTCCACAGACTGATTTATTTTCATCAAAATAATCAGTGCTCATGCAATTTTTGTCCATGGTCTTAAAAACTAAATAAAACTGTTGCAAATCCAAAATGTCCTAAGAAGCAATGAAATTATACTTGTAAGGGAATTAGATTATATGAAAAAGTAAAATATTTGTAAAATATAGTTACAAAATTTTAATCCAATAAATTCTAAAGCAGGAAAGTTTTATAGAAAAGTGAGATTTTCTGTAAGTAAGAGTAATGACAAACTATATAGCTACAATTCAATTGAATATAAACAACCATGTGTTGTACATTAGAGAGGCAATTGCTTGGGGTTATTTTCCTAGCTATGGTGATAAATTTGCACCAATCCATCTACACAGTCTCACCAAGTTCTCCTTGTCACCAGCTGTGCACATTTGCCGGCCAGCTGGCTAAGGTGAAAGGTCTGCCACATAACAGAGAGATACTTGCTGGCCTGCCCTAGGAAGAAACCCATCACCTCTACTCCATCAGCAACATGGGTTTCCACGTGCGGTAACTGGTCAGTGATTATAATAAAGGTACACCTTGCCAGGATAGAAACAGTAACTAAAATTGTCAATATATCCATAAGAGAAATGTAATTTTTGTTTTCTCAAGTAAAATTTTCTCAAATTTGTTATGAGAAAAAATTTCATGAAATTCAACACAGCCATCTTTACAATGAAACTGCTATGAAATTGAAGGGGAAAACAAGCTTCAAAAATATATTAAGTACTATGGCTAATGCAACTGTGCATAATTCTGTTGGTTAAAAGTTAACTTTAAATCAAAATTCCTCTTAAAAGAAAAGACTTGAGTTAAAAACTTCTAACAAAATACTTTAAGTGAAAATTATTGATGACATATGAGTATCCCTTATAGAATGAAATAATGAATCTAATACTTAGCAATCAAAACTACATTTCACAGGTTTAGAACAAATATTTTAAAAATCTGTATGGTACTAAAAGTCCCCTGAATATCCTCAGATATCTTGAGAAAGAAGAACAAAGTGGAAAGTTTCACAAAACCTCATATCAAACTATACTACAAAGCCACTGTAATCAAAACCGCCTGCTCCTGGCCTAAGAACAAGCATATAGATCAATGAAACCAAACAAAGAGCCCAGATATCAACCCACTTATATAATCAATAAATATTTGACAAAGTAGTCAAGAGCATACAATGGAGTAAAGGCAGTCTTTTCAATGAATGTTGTTGGGAAAATTTGACAGGTACATTGCAAAATAAATGAAACTAGACTACGAACTGATACCATACACAAGAATAAGCTACAAATGGATGTAAGACTTAAATGTAAGTTGCAAAACCTTAAAAATCCTAGAAGAAAACAGAGGTAGTAAAATTTCACACATCTTTCATGGCAATATTTTTGCCAATATGTCTCCTAGAGCCGTGGTTGGAAAACTGCGGCTCGCGAGCCACATGCGGCTCTTTGGCCCCTTGAGTGTGGCTCTTCCTAAGCCTTAGGAGTACCCTAATTAAGTTCATAACAATGCACCTACCTATATAGTTTAAGTTTAAAAAATTTGGCTCTCAAAAGAAATTTCAATCGTTGTACTGTTGATAGTTGGCTCTGTTGACTAATGAGTTTGCCGACCACTGTCCTAGGCAATGGGGACAAAAGGTAAAATAAATAAATGGGACTGCATCAAATTGAAAAGCTTTTGCACAACAAAGGAACCCATCAAAAAAATAAAAAGGAATTCACTTCATGGGAGAACATATTTGCCAATGATACATCTGCTAAGGGGTTAATTTCCAAAATATATAAAGAACTTATACAACTCAACGTGAGGAAGAGAACAAACCAATAAAAAAACGAGGAAAGGACCTGAACAGATACTTCCAAAAGGGACATACAGATGGCCAGTAGACATATAAAAAAAATGCTTAGACCTAACCGGTTTGGCTCAGTGGATAGAGCGTCGGCCTGCAGACCGAAGGGTCCAGGTTCAATTCCGGTCAAGGGCATGTACCTTGGCTGCGGGCACATCCCCAGTAGGGAGTGTGCAGGAGGCAGCTGAATCAATGTTTCTCTCTCATCAAAGTATCTAACTCTCTATCCCTCTCCCTTCCTCTCTGTAAAAAATCAATAAAGTATATTTAAAAAAAATAAAAAAAATGCTTAACCTCACTAGCCATCATAAGGATGGCAAATTAAAACCACAAAGAGATATCACTTCACACCTGTCAAAATGCCTACCATTAACAAATCAACAAACAGCAAGTGCTGGCTAGGATGTAGAGAAAAGGGAACTTAGTGCACCATTGGTGGGTATGCAGAATGGTGAGGCCACTGTGGAAAACAGTACGGATTTTCCTCAAAAAATTAAATTTTGCCCCAGCGATCCCAATTTTGGAAATATATCCTAAGAATCCTGAAACACTAGTTCAGAAGTATACATGCACCCCTATGTTCACAGCAGTATTATTTACAATAGCCAAAATCTGGACTCAGCCCAAGTTCCCATCAGCAGATGAGTGGATAAAAAGCTGTGGTACATTTACATAATGGAATATTACATGGCTATAAAAATGAAGGAAATTTTATCTTTTGCAATAGCATAGATGGGCCTGGAGATTATGCTAAGTGAAATAAGCCAGTCTGAGAAAGATAAATACTACATGATCTCACTTATAGGTAGAATCTAATAAAATAAACTGATGAACAAAATAGAAACAGAGGCATGTACACCTGGAATAGACTGACAGCTGTCAGAGGGGAGGTGGTAAGGGGGACTGATGGAAAGAATGTGAAGGGATTAGGCAAAGAACATGTATGCATAACCCATAGGCACACACAGCAGTGTAGTGACATCCAGAGGGAAGTATGTACAGGGGCTGTGTGAGTGAGGGCAAAAGTGGAGAATGGGGGCATCCATAATAGTGTCAACAATAAACACCAAGTTAACAAATATCAAGTAAGACTAAAACTTTAAAAACAATGTATGGGAAAAATTGGATAGCCATGATTTACTCAGTTGTTATGCGTTTTCCTTATTAATACTGAAGAGAATTAACTTGCCATCACCTGTTGGATCTACATCCCATTTTTGCCTTCTTTCATTTCTAATCACATCCTTCTGAAAGGTGAGCTCAGGACCAGAAATAACAATGCATATTTAATTTGTTTAAACATCAATATATTAATGCATTTATATTTTAAGGCACTCACAATATGCCACTGATACATTTTCCTCCTAATAGTACAAACTTAGCATGTCTGTTATTTTGTAAATCATCCAAAAACCTATCCCTAATAGTTCCCACTCAGTCCATTGTTTATTCACAACTCTTAACTTTCATAACAACTTGTACATGTTTATAGCATAACAGGGCCTATACTTAATTGCAATTATTTGTTAAAATGTCTTCTCTTCTGCACTTCTGAAACAGAGACATGACTTACTCATCTTTGCTTCTTTCACAACAAGCCAAGTGCTTTACATATAAAAGGTGCTTAATAAGTGAACACCTAAACACCTTATAGAAGAAAGAATGGATGAATCCCTCTTAAATGTCACTTTGTTTTGGTCTATTATCCCATTGAGATCTATTTGAATAAAGGTTATATTAACCATACCTCCTACTTTTCTATGGTCTTCATATTTGATAATCAGGCCTCCTATATTTTTCTCATCCAAAGACGTTAATCCTAGCCAGAACAATTGGGGAAGAAAAATAAATAGAAGACATCCAAATTGAAAATGAAGAAGTAAAACTGCCACTATTTGCAGATGACTTGATGTGATATATAGAAGACCCTAAAGACTTCATCCAATACTGTTAGAACTAATAAAAAAAGTAAGTAAAGTTTCAGAATATAAAGTCAGTACTCAAAAATCCATTGCATTTCTTTACATTAATAATGAACTATAAGAGACGCAAGTTTTAAAACAATCCCATTTATAATTGCATCAAAAATAAAATAAAATACCTAGTAAGAAATTTAACCAAAGAGGTAATAGACCTGTATATTAAAAACTACATTACATTAATGAAAGAAATGAAGGTGACACAAATAAATGAAAATATATTTTTATACTCATGGATTGGAAAAAACTAATATTGTTCAAATGTCCATACAACCCAAAGCAATATACTTCTTCAATGCAATCCCTATCAAAATTATAATGGTATTTTTCACAGAAATCAAGTGAGAAACCCTAAATTTGTGTGGAACCACAAAAGACCCTGAATAACAAAGCAATCTTGAGAACGAAGAACAAAGCTAGAAGCATTGTGCTCTATAATTTCAAACTAAATTGCAAAGTTACAGTAATCTAAAGAATATGGCACTGGCAAAAAAACAGTCACATACATAGTTCACTCCAAAACAATCTCATCTGAGACATAAAAAAGGAACAAATAGAGAGCCCAGAAATAAACCCACAATGTGTGGTCAATTACTTTATGACAATGATGCCAAGGGTACATAGTGGGAAAAGAACAGTCTCTTCAGTGATGTTGGGAAAACTGAATTGCCACGTGCAGAAGACTGAAATTGGACTGCTATATTACACCATACTCACAAGTTAATTCAAACCAGTTTAAAGATTTGAATGTAATACCTGAAAGTATAAAACTTATAGGAAAAAAAACCATAGAGGGCAATCTCCCCAACATAGGTCTGGGTGATGGTTATTTTAATCTGACATCAAAAGCAAAAGAAAGAAAAACAAAAATAAACAATTGATGCTACATCAAACTAAAAAGATTTCTGCATAGCAAAGGAAACCATCAACAGAATGAAAAGGCAACATACTGAATGAAAGAAAATATTAGAAATCATAGAGCTGATAAGGGGTTAATATCCAAATTTACAAAGAATTCATGCATTTCAACAACAAACAAAACAAAACTCAAAAAATTCAATAAAAAAAATGAGCCTAAGAGCTAAGTAGACATTTTTCCAAAGAAGATAGACAGATTGACAACTGTCAGAGGGGAGGGAGATAGGGAGGACTGGATTAAAGAAGGTAAAGAGATTAGCCAAAGAACATACATGCATAACAGTGTGGTGGTGATGGTCAGAGGGGAGAGGGGGTGGGGGCTAGGTGGAGGGGGGCAAAACGGAGGGTGGGAAATGAGGACATCTGTAATAATATCAACAATAAAAATAAAGTTGAAAAATGTAGACACACACTAAAAGAAAACATACAGATGGATAACAGGTGCATGAAAACATGTTCAACATCATTAATAATCAAAGAAATGCAAATCAGAAACACCACAATAGGAGAGCACCACACACCTGTCAGAATGGCTGTTATAGACAAGACAAAAATAACAAGCACTGGAGAAGGGGAACCCTTGTGCACTGCTGGTGGGGATGTAAATGTTGCAGCCACTGTGGAAAACAGAGTTAAATCTCACTTTAAGAGTCTGGCATATGAATTACCAAAATGTAACCAAAATGACTATCCATGCTGAAAAGTTAAGAGCCAAATAAGAGAAGCAGGAAATTCAGGGCAGTAGGAGAATCAAGCACAAAAGGATAGTTTTTAAGGGGACTGGACGCACCTTTCCTATAGGTTTTGAGCAATACTAATCACCCTTTCCACAACTAGCCCCGGCCATCCCCTTCAATAGGGTACTAGTATAACCTTTGTTCCATATAGATACACAAAGTCTAACCTGTCTCCCAAATATCAGATCAAAGGTTAGTGATTATAAAAAACACCAAACAAACACAATCTAAATGACTTGTCACAAATAAGAATAAGCTGGGTGGCATGTTTCAGTCCACTGAAATGCAGATCCAAAATGCTGTCTGCATTACGTTCCAAAACAATCTCATCTGAGACCTAAAAAGAAAAAATCTTTACAGAAATGACTGTACTTGATTGCTGACACAAGTATGTTATTTTTTAAAAATGAACTTTTGTTCTTTTCCTCCAGGACCAAGGTACCTGCACACATGGCTACTGAATATTCTGGTACCTTTGCAGAACAGGATCCGCGCCTAACAGCCTCCCCATGGGACAGGTAAACCAAAGGGAGAGTCAAGTTTGATCTCAGTCCAGACCTGAACCACCTATGGAGGGCAAACTAACCTGGTACTTGCTGACTCCACAGAGTTGACCCACCCAGGTCAGGCTAGGAGCTCAGTTCCCCAGGAGCTTGAGAGAGTAGATATTATATTTATTTCCCTAAATCCTAGAAGGGGAAATCCTGCTTCTGATAATAAAAGAGTATTTTTTCTCCCTGGCCAGTTTTGCTCATTGGATAGAGTGTTGGCCTGTGAACGGAAGGGTCCCAGGTTCGATTCTGGTCAAGGGCACATGCCTTGGCTGCGGGCTCAGTCCCCAGTGTGGGGTGTGCAGGAGGCAGCTAATCAGTGATTCCCTCTTATCACTGATGTTCCTATCTCTCTCTCCCTCTCTGAAATCAATAAAAATATATTTTTTTAAAAAGAGTTTTTTTTTTCCCACCAGTATAATACTCTAAAACACAGCAAACAAAAGTTAGGATATCAGTTTCAGATAAGGTCATATATTATAAAATAATTACAAAAGAGTGACTTATTTCCCCAAAGAGCAAAATTCAAGATTGCAAACAATTCTAGGAAAAGCAATAGCAATGCTCACTTATTTATGCATACGAAAATAATTTTAATTGTCATTAAATGTATATACCAAGCAGTGATTACACATATTTTTACCACAATGTACTTTTTCAAAATACCCCATATTTTAAAAGAACTATTAGAAAAGCGAATGACTTTCCCATGTATGTGATTTAAGAACTTTTCATGGCTCCCTCCCCGCCACCCCCCCAAAAAACAACAAACAACAACACAAAAAATTGAGCATGTCTTCACAGAGACTATTAACTTCTTTAACAAATTATATGATGCTAGTGGCCTGGTCATGAAATTCGTGCACATTAAAAGGGAGATAGAGGAAATATTTTAATATTGCTATTTGCCCTTTCTCTATAATAGAAGTGTCAGAGATGAAAGAAAATTAGTAAAATGTATATGAAAATCTCTCTCCTGTGAGAGTCTGGGGCATGCTGCAGGACCCAGAGTCAAGTCCCCGCCCACCCACGCACACCTCAAAATTGCACGAGACCCAGACCCAGCCGGCCCCATCCCTAACCTCAGGTCCCCTGGCCCCAGTGCCAGGGCAGGGAGTGCAGCCTCAGGTCTCCAAGCCAGGCCTCAGGTCCTCTGGCCCCGGTGTCAGGGCTGGGAGTACAGCCTCAGGTCTCCCGGCCATGGCTTGAGGACATGAGGGCACAAGGGTATGAGGGCATGATGACCATTTGCATATTAGCTCTTCATTATATAGGATGGGGCAGGGGGTAGGGGAATCTAGAAACTTGGATTTGGAGGAAATAAGAGAAGTGGGATGCCATCTATAAGGTCCAGAGAGGCCTTTGTTTTTATTTGTTCCTTTTTACCATCTGAGTAAAGCGGAGAAAGAAAGCATAGGCTTGATAGACGCCTCTTCACCACCATGGGCATTTTGCCAAGCTGGTATAGCAGAAGGATGGATGGGAACAGGAGACAAAGTTATTTGGAAAAGAAGTGTGGGAAGCGGCTACAGGGTTTGGACAGGCTCAAGCCTTGGACTAATGAGAGGGCACAGTCCTCTCGTGGCCACGTGCAAATCCCAGCTTGGATGGCAGAGCCCTCCCAGCACAATTATAGCCAACAGCTATAGTGTAAGCTTGAACCTGTGGTCCAAACACGTGGCCCCACGTGCCTGTGTGATAGAGTTCAGGTGCATGTAGTTGAGTAGGATTGAAACCCAGGAGAATATTGTAAACATCTTGATCACACCCTTACTTTGCCTCGTGGCATCTGCTATAAAATAAAGACACAGCTTGTGGATGCTGGCGCTGTCCATCAGAGCAGCAGCATCCCACCGAGACCCAGTTTTCATTCTCTTGTCTGTCTTTTCTAAGCCTTTCATCGCCCCCACTTAGGGTCACTGAACCAGGCTGAGCTGGCATGAGTATGCCATGGCCATACCGGCTCCCCACAAAGAAGAAGGGCAATGGTAGTGATATCATGCTAAGCAAAATAAGTCAGAGAGAAAGAGTTAAAAACCATATGATCTCACTCACAGGTGGGATATAAAACTGAAAGCAACAAATAAACAAACAAGAAAAAAACAAACAAAAAAACTCATAGACACAGGCTAGATTCCTACCTAGATGGCTACAGAGTAGGTGGATGTTGTACACCAGCTCCCAACCCAAAACAAGATTTACACCTAAATTACAGAGCAATCAATCTGAACAAGCAACCGAAGGCCACCTGAACTGAAATATTACCACGGATTACAGAAGAAACCACATAGAGAGAGGTAAGAAAGGCAGAGCCGTGGCAGCGGTGGCTGAGAAGCCAGATGGATATCAAACCTGCAAGACTCCCTCCCCCTAGGAGTGTGGGGTCTCAACCCCATGGAGGGATCCTCAATCCACAGCAACAGAGATGGAAAGAAGAGCTGGCCTGTGTAGCATCTGGTGGTGGAAATCAGTGGGGATTCAATCCACCTGAGAGAATCAGACTACACCCTCCCAGGGAAGAGCACTTATGCTACAGCACCAGCCTGGGGCTTCATGGTCCAGACTCTTATTGCATTACTTGGATCCTGCCAGGGGTCGGCTGGCTACACCCAGCAGTGACTTTAAGGGGTCCTCTATTTTCTGAGGAAGCTTTTGGCAGAGACCCAGAGAGTGACTAAACTATGACTTGGAAAAGAAGACTAGTCTCCTCACCTTGAGTGTATAGCCAGCCCCCCTCCCCTCCACCTGTTGAGCCAATTGGCCTGCCAAGTCCTGCTGAATTTGAGGACACAGAGTTGGGACTTTTGGCCACATCCTGCTGGGTTCAGCAGCACAGGGGAGCCATGCTGAACTGAGACCAGCAGTGCGGAGAGATTGGAGTGAGGCACAGGGGTGGGACCTTCGGCTCCATCCTCCTTGGTTCTGCAGCTGGGAAGCTGTGCAGAGCTGGGATTTTTGAACTGTATCTCCCAGGAAGGCTTCTGCTCAAGAGCCAGATGACCAAATACTGTGCTATGTGGCTACATTGTGGGGAGGCAAAAATCAGTTTCCCCTATGAGTTCAACCTGGGCTATGCTGGGAAGGGGAAGCAGTGCCAGCCCCGCTCCTATAGGCTGCGAAAACCACCCCCAACAAGAGACTGCTTAGATCACCTCTGCCATGTCCTGGATGTCCCTGCTGGGTTCAGTCCCATGGTTAAAGGGACAGCAGCTCAGAATGGGAGCATTCACAGTGTGAGACTCTCAAAGGCTACTGACTGGGACCAGGATGAAGTGATTAGCCCCGTCTGCCGGCAGTGCCAGTATCATCCCCAATGGGAGACTCTTTTCATCTATCCCCCTGAGACCAGAGTGGCTGAGCTTACTCCTACAGAGGGGATGGCTGGCTTTACCCAAACTGAACTTGCAGTGAGCCCCAAGGGGGAGCTAGAGTTGGAAACTCTGGCAGAGACCGAGGGGTTTGGCTTTGAAGCAGGGGCTACTTTCCCCTCATTGAGTGCCTCATCACCGTGTGCTCCCCGAGTAGGGGACCCACTAGTGCAGTGATGGTGAACCTTTTGAGCTCGGCGTGTCAGCATTTTGAAAAACCCTAACTTAACTCTGGTGCCGTGTCACATAGAAATTTTTTGATATTTGCAACCATAGTAAAACAAAGACTTATATTTTTGATATTTATTTTATATATTTAAATGCCATTTAACAAAGAAAAATCAACCCAAAAAATGAGTTCATGTGTCACCTCTGACACGCATGTCATAGGTTCGCCATCACTGCACTAGCCCTATCCTCCTGACTCCAGCTGTCCTACCCTACAGAGCTCTCAACCTGAAAAAGGGGCTGTGGATCTCAGCTAGCCTTGTCTCATCCTACAGTTTCTCTTTGGAAGGCTTTGGAGAAAGCTCAGGGGGAGGTGGAACAGTTGACATGTTGAGTTAGACATCAGGGAGCCTTGGTGCTTTCACACATCTCCTCCCCACTCAAAGCTCGAAGAAACTCCTCCCATGCATATCAGGCCCAGTGAACAGTGTGGTAGCTACAGACATGTAGTTCAAGCCAGTTCCACATAATGTCTGACAGTGACCAGTACCTGGAAGCCCATGCAAGTGGATCCAGAACCAACACAACCAGTTCTGGGCTTCAGATCACACCAGAGCTCGATCCAGCTAGACACACAAGCAGCACACCCAAAGGGGGATTCCAGCAGACACTACCCTGCTGGGAACAATCCTGTTGTCATGGAAGGCAGGCCCCGAACAGCATCTCAAACACAATGATCGAGGTTCACCCTTATAGTCACACAACCTGAAGAGTTAACTCCAGCTACAAAAGAGCCCAAAACATTTAAGAGTCAAGAAAACAGGGAGTACACATAACCCACAAGAAACTTTCCTGGAACATGGAGCTCAGGTGAGCTGGTAGATTGTGCCACTGAGCCCAACAGGACACCTTCATCATAAAGCCATTATAACAAGTTTGGGAGTCATAGCAAATCTACCTATTACACAGAAATAAAATAGAAAAAGAAAGAAAAATATTGTAAACAAAAGAACAAGATAAATTTCCAGAAAAAGAATTAAATAAAATGGAAACAACCAAAATACCAGATGCAGAGTTTAAAAGAATAGTTATGATGAGGCTCTGACCTTAGGGAAAGAATGGATAACCTGAGTGAGAACTAAAAGAGTTAGTTCCCGTAAGGCTGTCAATTGACTTTTCACCACAAAAGATTGGCCTGAAGTATCCAAACTGATGAAAAACAATGACCTGTGCTTGCGAATACTCTATCCAGCTAGACTATCATTAAAAATTGTAGGTGAAAGAAAAATGTTCCCAGACAAAAACGGCTAAAGGAGTTCATTATCACCAAATAAGTATTGTAAAAAATGTTATAGGTACTGCTTGAAGAAGAAGAAATAGATAGAGGGGAACATAGGCACAAAGAAAAAAAATAGCAAAAAATAAATACCATCAATAATGACTTTAAATGTAGATGGACTAAACGTTGCAATGAAAAGACATAGGGAAGCTGAATGAATAAGGAAGCATGACCTATATATACTGTATGCTGTCTACTAGAGACTCACCTCAGAACACAAAATTCACACAGGCTGAAAGTGAAGGGATGTAATATTCCATGCAAATGGAAACAAACAAAACAAAAAAGCTGGCATAGCAATACTTATATCTGGCAAAATAAACTTCAAAACAAAGTCCATAAAAAGAGACAAAGGAGATCACTACATAAAACTGAAAGAATTGACACAACAAGGGGCTAAAACCCTTGTAATCATATATGCACCCAATATAGGAGCAAGCACCTAAATATATAAAGAAAATCTTGTTGAAATTTAAGGAAGAGATTGAATTCAATACTGTCACAGTAGGGGATTTTAACAACCCACTGTCATCAAAGGATAAATCTACCAGACAAAATATCAACAGGGAAACAGATATCTTAAATGACACACTAGATCAGAGGGATTTAATTTATATTTACAGAATATTTCCTCCCAAAGTTGCAGCATATACATTTTTCTCAATTGCACATGGGGCATTCTAAAAGATAGACCACATGTTAGGCCACAAAATTAGTCTTAATAAATTCAAGAAGATTGAAATCACACCAAGCATTATCTCAGATCATAATTACATGAAACTAGAAATCAACTAAAATAAAAAATTCAAAAATATTCAAACACAGGGAGGCTAAATAGCATGTTGTTAAACAATGAATTGGTTAAAAAAAAAGGAAGAAATCAAACATTACCTTGAAACAAATGAAAAAGAATACACAATAAACTAAAATCTATGCAACACAGAGAAAGCAGTTCTTAGAGGGAAGTTCATAACATTACAGGCCTACCTCAAGAAGTAAGAAAAATCTCAAATGAACTATCTAAATCCTTCACCTAAAACTCTAGAAAAAGAACAGCAAACAAAGCCCAACATAAGTAGAAAAGAGAAAATAATAAATGTCAGAGACTAAATAAACAAAATAAAGTCTAAAAAAATATCAATGAAACCAAAAGCTGGTTCTTTGAAAAGATTAAAAGGTTGATGAACCTTTAGCCAGATTCATCAAGAAACAAAGAGAGAGGACCCAAATAAATAAAATCAGAAATGAAAGAGCTAAAGTAATAACGGACACCACAAAAATACAAAGGGTTGTAAAAAAATACTATCAATAACTGTAGGCCAAAAAATTGGATAACCGGGGGAAAAATGGATAAATTCCTAGAAGTACTCAATCTTCCAAAATTGAATCAGGAAAAATCAGATAATGTGAATGGACTGAGTAGAACCAATGAAATTGAAGAAGTTATTAAAAAACTCCTAACAAATAAGTGTCCTGGACCGAATGGCTTCGAAGTGAATTTTACCAAACATTCAAAGAAAAACTAACACCTAACCTTCTCAAACTATTTCAAAAAATTCAAGAGGAAGAAATCTCTTTTTATGAGGCCAGCATTATCCTATTCCAAAACCAGACGAAGACACTACAAAGAAAAAAATTATAGGCCAATATTCTTGATGAACATAAATGCCAAAACCCTCAACAAAATATCACCAAACCGGATCCAACAATACATAGAAAGATCATACATCATGATCAATTGGGATTTACCTTGGGATTTAAGGTTGGTACAATATTCACAAATCAATAAATGTGATACTTCACATAAACAAAATGAAATATAAAAATCACATTCTCATATCAATATATGCAGAAAAAATTCGATAAAATTCAGCACACATTTATGATGAAACCTCTCAACAAGGTGGGAATAGATGGATCGTACCTCAAAATATTAAAGGCCATATATAAAAAACCTACAGTCAACAGCATACTCGATGGGCAAAAACTAAAACCATTTCCCTTAAGATCAGGAACAAGACAGTAATGTCGATTTTCATCACTCTTATTCGACATAGTACTGGAAGTCCTAGCCACAGTGATCAAACAAGAAGAAATAAAGGGCATTCAAATGGGGAAAGGAGGAAGTAAAACTGTCATTGATAGTGAAACTGTCAATATCAGGTTACCTGATATTGTACATAGAAAACCCTAAGAACTCCACCAAAAAGTTACTAGATATAATAAAATAATTTGGCAAAGTAGTAGGATTCAAAATTAAAATTCTGAAATTTTTGGCATTTTTATACACCAATAATAAACTAACAGGAAAAAAACTAATAAAGCAACCTCATTTATATTGCAACAACAAAAATGTAAGGTACCTAAGAATAAATTTAACCAAGGAGGTAAAAGAACTGTCTGCAGAAAATTATAGGACATTGAAGAAAAAAAATTAGGAAGATACAGATAATTCTAAGCATATACCATGTTTATGGATAGGAAGAATTAGCATCATTAAAATGTTCATATGCCTCCAAAGCAATCTTTATATTCAATGCAATTCTTATTAAAATACCAATGCCATATTTCGTAAATGTGGAGCAAATATTCCAAAAATTTCTACGAAACAAAAAAAGACCCCAAGTATTTTCAGCCACCTTGAGAAAGAACAAAATTGAAGGTATCACAATACCTGATATCAAACTATACTATAAGGCTACTATAATCAAAACAGCCTGGTACTGACATAAGAACATACACGTAGATCAATGGAACAGAACAGAGATCCCAGATATCAACCCAGACCGATATGGTCAATTTATATTTGACAAAGGAGTCAAGAACATACAATGGAGTAAAGACAGTATCTTCAACAAAGGGTGTTGGGAAAATTGGACAGATACATGCAAAACAAATGAAACTAGAACACCAACTTACACCATACACCAAAATAAACTTAAAATGGATAAAAAAAACACTTAAAAACATAAAACCATAAAAATCCTAGAAAAAAACATAGGTAGTAAAACCTCATACATCTTTTGTGGCAATATTTTTGCAGATATGTCTCCTAAGGCAAGGGAAATGAAGCAAAAATAAGTAAATGGAACTACATCAAACAAAAAAGCTTCTGTACAGCAAAATAAATTATAAACAAAATATAAAGGGATTCCACTATATTGGAAAGCATATTTGCCAAAGATATATCTGATAAGGAGTTAATTTCAAAAATATGTAATGATCTTATAAAACTCAACACCAGGAAGAAAAACAATGCAATTAAACTAAAGGCAAAGGACCTGAATAGTCACTTCTCTAAAGAGTACGTAGAGATGGCTCATATTCAAATGAAAAAAAAGTTCAATGTTTCTAATTATCCGATGCAAATTAAAGCCACAATGAGATTTCCCCTCACACATACCAGAATGGCTACCATCAGTAAATTAACAAACAACAAGTACTTGTGAGGGTGTAGAGAAAAGGGAACTTTGTGCACTGTTGATGGGATTGCAGACTGGTGTAGCCACTATGAAAAAAAGTATGGGTTTTCCTCAAAATATAAAAATTGGAACTGCTTTTGACCCAGTTTTCCCACTTCTTGGAATATATCCTATGAATCCTGAAACATCAATTCAAAAGACTATGTGTAATCCTATGTTAATAGCAATGTTATTTACAACTAGAGGCCCAGTGTATGGATTCATGCACCAATGGGTTGCCTCGACATGACCTGCACCCTCTCAAAATCTGGGACCCCTCGGGGGATGTTTGATTGACAGTTTTGGCCCGATCCCCACAGGTCAGGCCGAGGGATCCCACCAGTGCACAAATCCATGCACCAGGCCTATAATATGCATATTATATGCCATCTTGGCTGGCAGTTAATTTGCATATAGCCCTGATTAGCCAATGGGAAGGGTAGCGGTCTACACTAATTACCATGTTTCTCTTTTATTAGATACACAATAGACACAGATAACAGTGTGGTGTTGGCCAGAGGGAAGGGGTAGCAAGGACTAAGTGGAGGTGAGTAAAGGTGGGAAAATGTGGACATCTGTAACAATGTCAACAATAAAGAAAAAATCATAGACACAGCCAATAATAAGGTGGTTACCAGCTGGAATATGGTGGTGGAGATTGTAAAGTTGTTCAAATACATTGTGATGGAAGATAATTTGAGTTTGGATGGTGGGTACACAATGCAATATACAGATCATGTATCATAGAAATATACACTTGAAACCTACATAATCTTATTAACCAATGTTACCCCAATAATTTAATGAAAATAAAAAAAAGGAGAAGGCCTGGGAGAAATTCTCAGCCAGTGACTATGTAATGAAAGTAAGGAAGTAAAAAAAATTCAGTAACTACAGTAATGGTTACAAGGTGGAATACTGGATTTTAGATTTGAGTATCTAGAGGCTATTACAATGACAGAGGGGTAGAAGGTGTCAAAATGACCTAAGCCTTAAAGGAGGATTGGGTTTTATAACAGGTCTTATCTCTTTAAAAGGAAGTTTCAGAAGACATTTGATCACTTGTGTTCCTAAACAAAGTGTCAAAGCTTTCAGATGATATTTAAGATAAACTAGAATTGATTGAATGTTGTTTCATTCCACAGTGACACCTTTATCATATAAATTTCAATAAGCTTTCATAATGGAAATAAGGTTTGGCATTATTGATAATATGTTCACAATTATGTTTGGAAGCATGTGAATATAATCTTCCACTGAGTTTTGGTGTAAAACAGATTAGTAATTACAAACTAGTCCTGGGAATGTAAAGTGTAGCATAGGAAATATTAATAATACTGTAATAACTATGTATAGTGCTAGTTGAATACTGGAAATATCAGTAGGAACACTATGTAAAGTATATGATTGTCTAACTAATATGCTGTTTACCTAACACTAATACAAAATAATATTTAATGTAAACTGTAATTGAAAAAAATGTTTAAAAATTTAAAAATAAATAAAAATTAAATTAAAAATGGAAAAAATACTAGTAAGTGAGCTGGCTAAGGGACATAGGATGACATGAAACCTGCCTCTAAACTTTGTGATGGATAAGGCTTCTGGTAAAACAGAAAGGCTTTTGGAAACAGAAGAGGGGATATCTGAGCAAAGGTTCATCAAAGATGGGAGCACTGGAGAAGATCATCTAATCTAATAAAAGAGAATCATGCAAATTGACTGCACCTCCGCTATGCCCCAAGCCATGCCCACCAGCAAATCAGAGCAAATATATGCAATTTAACCCAACCAAGATGATGGAGAGCAGCCACAGAGCTGGAGTAAGCAGGAGGCTTGGTTGCCCCGGAGATGGAGGAAGCCAAGCTTCCTGCCTGCCCTGGCTGGCTGAGGCTTCCGCTCAAGGCAACAAAGTTTCAATTATAGAAGATAAATAAATCCCAGATACCTGCTTCCAGCCAGCCTCCACTGGGAGCTTGGGTGGCTGGGGGCCGTAGCCAGCCTGCAAACAGCCATCAGCCCCTCACCCATGCTGGCTAGGGACCCCAGCAGGACCCCCTTCCCTGAAGAGGGTGTGGCCAGCCTGCAAACAGCCCTCAGCCCCTCACCCAGGCTGGCCAGGCACCCAAGCGGGACCCCCAACCTGATCCAAGACACCCTTCAGGGCAAACCAGCTGGCTCCCACCCATGCACCAGGCCTCTATCCTATATAATAAAAGGGTAATATGCAAATTGAACCTAACAGCAGAACGATTGGGAATGACTGGTCACTATGACACACA
The DNA here is from genome assembly GCF_014108235.1 of Myotis myotis. NCBI lineage: Eukaryota > Metazoa > Chordata > Mammalia > Chiroptera > Vespertilionidae > Myotis > Myotis myotis. Next base: position 75,672,572 of record NW_023416315.1, read on the forward strand.
CTGACCACCAGGGGGCATATGCTCAATGCAGGAGATGCCCCCTGGTGGTCAGTGTGCTCCCACAGTGGGAGCTCTGCTCAACCACAAGCCAGGATGTTGGCTGCCAGTACAGTGGTGGTGGTGGGAGCCTCTCCCGCCTCCTCAGCAGCGCTAAGAATGTCCAACTGCAGCTGAGGCCTGCTCCCCGCTGGCAAGTGGACAATCCCCGAGGGCTCCCGGGCTGCCAGAGGGATGTCTGACTGCCAACTTCTGCCCAAATCCCCCGGGGAGTGGGCCTAAACCAGCAGGTGGTCATCCCCGAGGTGTCCCAGACTGTGAGAGGGCACAACCCCCCAATCGGCCCTGCCCTGTGCATTAGTCCTCATAACTTCCAGTTTGCAAATCCATTAAGAACACTGTAAATATAAATTTAGAACTATAAAGGGGAATTGTTATGGTTTGAATTATATATCCTAAAATTTCTTGTGCAGAAGCACCTCAGAATGTCACTGTAGTTGGAGATCTTTACAGAAGTAATTAGTTAGAATAAGGTCATAAGAGCGGGCCCTCATCCAGTATGACTGCATCCATATAAGAAGAGGAACTTTGGACACAAACAGGTGTGTAGGAGAAGACACTATGAAGGTACAGAAAGACATTAGAGTAATATAACACTACAGTGAGACACCTTGGTCAACTTTTAAGAAAAACATAGGGTGATTTTTGCCATATTGTTCTTTGATACAACTGATTATGACATTCATTTCTTGCACCTCCATAACAGTGAAGGAAAAGGTATTTAAAACACTCATACAGAAATCTATCAGTGACGTTGCATTCATTACCTATTGAAGATAATATAAAATATGATTTTGTCTTAATGAACCAAGATTTTACATTTCATATTGTGACATTTGAGGAGGCCACTTATTACTTTATGATACTTTTTTATTATAAAGATGAACAAATATATTTGCTAAAACTTAAATTAATAAATAATATATTTAAAGTAAAATATATTTGATAATACTTAAGAAGATAAAATAAAAGCAATTGAATTTGGATTGTAGTTTTTTCTGGATTATCAAGCACCAATATTTCAATGTACCTTTAAAACCCTATTCAAAGACTACTACTTTCTTGTTGTTTAAAAGATGCTGTCAGCTATTCATAGTCAATATATAATAAACCTCCTGTTTTTAATTGATACAATGTACCAATAACAAAGGTACCATTAGCATTTTATATGTTTCTTGAAAATAGCAATGGTTTACATTACTCTTTATTCTAATAGTTTACTTTTACACTTACAAATAACCAAGTTTAATTTATTGATCTACTATAATTGCAACAGACATGATCCTGGCTTCAAATGCTAAATAAAGTAGCATGGGAATATTGTTATAAAAATTTTCAACAGAATTACATAAGTTGTAGCAGGATAAACTATTCCAGCTCTTAGACAAGAAATATATCTCTCAGCACATAAAGAGACCTTATTGTTTTCCATAAATTCTTTAAAAAATGGGTAAGATATTTGAGCAGAAACATAAAGAAAGAAACACTGAAGATAAATAAAATAAGAAAACATGCTCAATATCATTAATCACTAAGAAAATGCAAATTTAAGTCACAGTGAGATATCATTACATACCTATTTAAATGGTTCAAATTAAAGACTGACCATATCAAATTATAGTAAGAGTAGAAGCAACTGGAGTTTTCATCCAATGCTGGTAGAAATGTATAATTGTATAACCACCTTGGAAACCAGTTTAGCAGTTTCTCAGAAACTTAAATATATACCTACAATTTGACCCAGACATTCCATTTGTAGGTATTTACCCAGAAGAAATGAACATTTAGGTCCACATAAAAAATTGTGCATGAATACTCAATTGAATCTTGATGCTTAATAACCAAACCCTGGAAAAAAAACTCAAATGTCCATTAACAAGTAAAATAATTAATTGTGCAATGCATGCAATGGAGTATTATTGAGCAATGAAAAGGAATGTACTGTTGATAAACACAACATAAATGAATATCAATTTATATGAGTGAAAAAGGAAGACAAAAAAGAGTATATTACAAGTGTTCCCATTTATTTAAAATTCTAAAAAATTTAAACTAATTTATAGTGACATAAAGCAAAACAGTGGTTGTTTGCAGAAGGAGTAGAGGCAGGAATGGGTGGGAGGGAGGGAACATAAAGAGGCTGGGAAATAGCCAGATATGTTCATTATCTTGATTGTGATGATATTTGTATAGATAATATATGTATATTAAACCATCAATTTGCACACTTTAAATATATGAGTTTTTGTCAGTTATCCTTCAATAAAAACATTAAATAGTGTTATTATTAGTAGTATTATTATTGCCTTTTAATTGCCTGTGGTCTCTGGAATTAGAGGTAACCATAAATTGAAGGAGTCCTGAAACAGTGCCTAAAACTCTCATGAGGCTTAATCAAATGATCATGTCCAGCTTCATTTTGAGTGGTGTTAGTAGTACCCTGTGTCATTAAATGAGGTGTAGACAGATTCAGGCAAGGAGAATGTTCAATGAAAGTATTAAAAACAGCATTTGCACCCAGCCGGCATGGCTCAGTGGTTGAGCGTCGACCTATGAACCAGGAGATCATGGTTCGATAACTGGTCAGGGCATATACCTGGGTTGTGAGCTCAGTCCCCAGTAGGGGACCTGCAGGAGGCAGACAATCAATGATTCTCTCTCATTGATGTTTCTATCTCTCTCTCCCTTCCTCTCTGAAATCAATAAAAAAATATTTAAAAAATAGCATTTGCAATAAAGGTGCTTTTGATGTATTATATCAATTTTGATGTATTATATATATTTAGGATATATTTATGTATGGCTAATTTATGGACAGGAATTATTTATTTCTTGATATATAGTACTACATAGATACTTGGTGGTATTTTAAAGCAATTTTTCTACTTAGGAGTGTGAGATTTTGTTCCATAGTATCTGCGTAAGTGATACCTCACAATCCAGCTATGGTAATCCTTTGCAATCACTTTAATCAATGTGTAATTCATAATTATGCAATTATTTTATGATTCAGAAACGTTGTAAGTGTAACAAATTGGATTAACCTAGGATTTTAGACACTAATTGACTTAATTAATAAACCTAATTCACACCAGTATGCATCACCATAAATTATTTCTTCTATTTTCATATTTAAGTGACTATAAAACATGCTAACTAATACATGATGAGGACTTAAGGCAAAAAAGAAAGACTTGTTTTTTGGTAAAGTAAATAAAACAATCAAAATACCTCTTAAATAAAATTCTGTTGTCCTTCAAGTAATAGAATTTTAGAAATAATTTTACATTTTAAATATCATACACTCAAAATATATACTGGCAAAAAGGAGGATAGAATAAATAACAAATATAAAATTATTTGTTTTATCTATTGGGAAGATAGCATAGAAATTAAGAAAGTGGCCTGGCTGGTGTTGCTCAATGGTTGCACATAGAACCATGAAGCAGGAGGTCATGGTTTGATTCTCTGTGAGGGCACATGCCCAGGGTTTCCTGCTCAATCCCCAGTAGGGGGGCGTGCAAGAGGCAGTCGATCGATGTTTCTCTCTCATTGATGTTTCTATTTCTCTATCTCTCTCTCTTAAATAAATAAAATATATTTTAAAATGATAAAAAAGAAATGAAATGGTCTGGTTTCCTGCTCTACAGTTCACTACCGCCTTATTCAACCACTCTAAGTCCCTTCTTCCTTATCACTAAAATAAAATAATAGTTCTCATTTCATAATATTGTTCATGCCTTATCTTTTGAATTTTATTACTTAAACTATACATTCCTGTTATCAAAAAATAAACTTTCATACAAAGAAAGAGCTTTTAGTGAAATGCCTTGGTGATTAAAACTTATTTACCATTTGAACCAAAGATCTCTGAGTTTCATCTGAGCTCTATAGTTATCCTAAGGTGCTTTCAAGAAATATAAACATAGTAAAGCTACAAGCATTGTTGGGAAAAGAGCAATGTCTGACACCACCTGAATAATAATATTTTTATGGTAAAGTGCATTATTTAGAGAGGAGGACATATGTCTCTCTGGTACTCTAGATCCACCCTATATGATCTATATCAATGAATCTGAAGATATTGTTTACAATTAGAATTTTAAAATTCTGCCTGTAACACATAGTTGCATCCATATATTGCCACAAAATTCTGGCCTTATCATGTACCCATTTGGCTCCCAGGAAAAACTGAGGCAAGGTGTTGGATTCCTATAAGCTGATGCTTGGATTGTTCTCTGACCTGTGGCTGAAGAAGCTGCCGGGTAGGGTGCTGGCACATGATGTGGCCCTTGCAAAAGCACCACTCTCTCTTGCAAAGGTAAAACTTGCAACCTTCATGGCTCCACACACCTGACCATACCGGTACTTCACAGAATTTTAGAGCTTTAAGGAATTCAGTCTGCTCTATTTTTACCTCCTAATTTTAAGATAAGAAAGATGGGGCCAGAATTTAACTCAAACGCCGAGTCTTTTGGAATCTGGCCAGTATTCTTTCCATAAGGCCAGGCTTTAAAGAGGAACCAGAAACAGCTGATACCAAACTACTAAACAGATATGTCTGGAATTTCCAAATAAGTTTGACTTATTAAAACTCTTAGTGGAATAAAAGAGATGGAGAATCAAGAGCATGAATAGAGAAAGTAAAAAAGGAAAGAAAAGGTGAAAAAAACACACATACAGAAATGGAAATGTATAAGAATATCATTTTTTAATGACATGAGGAAACATGCCTTAGATATCTGGGGAAGAAAAATATGAACAATGCAGAGGAAAAGGGAAGAAGACCTTAAAAGAAAGAATAAAAACATGGGATAGAAAGATAAATCAATTAATGAAGGTAATGGAAAAGAAAAAAAAGAAAAAGGCAATGAATGGTGAGTTTAGATGTCAACCATTTTTTTTTTTAAAGTTACGCTTCTGCTGTTGGGATCTAATTTTTTAATTCTAACTTGTTAAAGGTTTTCATTTATCAATGCTGCTAAAGGTAATTAGACATTTGTAATAGTGCTTGCCATAAAGCTCCTGTATTAACTGACATAAAGAACATAGCCATTTAATAGAATAGTTATGTTAAGAATCTTGTATTATCAACCAAAAATAATTTTTAAAATAATAAAATAAAAGAGTGGGGTTTTTAAAATCCTCACCCAAGGATATTTTTTTTCCATTGATGTGTAGAGAGAGTGGAAGGAGGGAGGAAAGAAGAGAGAGAGAGAAACGTTGATTGGCGAGAGACATACTGATTGGTTGCCTCCCACATGAGCCCCAACTAGGGGCCAGGGATGAACCAGCAACCCAGGTACATGTCCTTGACTGGGAATCAAACCTGAGAACCTTTTGTGACCGGGCCCCATTTTCTAATCACTTAGCCATGCAAGCCATGGCTAAAGGAGTTCTTTTCATAGTCAGACTAGAGGCCTAGTGCATGAATTCATGCACGGGTGGGGGGCCCTCACCCTAGCTGGTGATCAGGGCCGATCAGGGCCACGGGAGGTTGGCCAGTGGGGGCAGGGGCCATGGGAGGTTGGCCAGTGGCTCCAATCCTGGTCATCGGAGCCAGCCGGCCAAGGGAAGGGACCACGGGAGGTTGGCTGGCTGCAGGAAGTTGGCTGTAGGAGGGCACTGACAGCCAGGGAGCAGCTCCTGCTTTAAGCGTCTGCCCCCTGTTGGTCAGTGCTCATCATAGCAACCGGTTTTTCGGTTGCTTAGGCTTTTATATATATAGATTATGTAGAAATGTTAGGGTTTTTTAATTGAATAACTTTTTCATTCACAAATCTTTTTATTGTTTTTATGGTTTAATATATATTTTTGTTGATTTCAGAGAGGAAGAGAGAGGGAGAGAGAAATAGAAATGTCAATGATGACAGAGAATCATTGATTGGCTGCCTCCTGCATGGCTCCTAATGAGGATCCAGCCCGAAACCTGGACATGTGCCCTTACCTGGAATCAAACTGTGACCTCCTGGTTCATAGGTCAATGCTCACCCACTGAGGGACACCTGCAAGGCTGTTTTTATGGCTTAGAACCATTGGCCAGATAAGGCCCACGAAATCATTTGGTCTGGCCATGCCCAGGCATTAGGGGTGAATTAATTAAATTAATGTTTGACCGAATATAGTAGGCTAATTTTTAAATTGATAATTCTGTATGGCCTGCGAATAATGTCATAAATATCCAAATGGCCCTTCACAAGAAAAAGGTTCCCCATCCCAGAGTGTCTTTAAAATTACACCTTTTTTTTTTAATCAATTTTTGTATCAAAATTAATCTTCTCCATTAGAAAGATTTTAAAATAACGCACACACACATGCTATTTATTTTATATTTATCACACAGGAATTGGGTATCAATTTTTTTAAAAAGCCCTGATTGCATTCTAACAAAGATTTATAATCGCTGACAAACCACTTATCTATGCCATTTAATCAGTCCTAGCATCACTCACATACCTCTCCTGCTAACTTACTTCCCCACGTTGTTTTTTTTTAAATCAACACTACAGTAATTGACAACATTTATTTTAGTAACTTTATGTCTCATTCAATGTATAAAATATTCATATATAAGTTTGTCATATATTTTCCAAAAATAAACGCCTGATATTTGGAGAAATTTTCATAGGCTTCATTTTGATACAATCTTATGTGCCTGAATGTCAAGCTTCAAGGATGGAGTCATTGCTGTACTGTAAAATTGGTGGGGGTGACAGTATTAACTGCTGACCTATTAGAAATAAATCGGCACTGCAAATCTATCAAAAAAGAACAAATCGCAAAAAATGTGAATGTGTCTTATGCAGTTCCTATCATAAATGACACAAATACATGTGTGTATATATTGAAATTAAAATATGGCACACTTATATATTAAAGTAAAATCTATTTTAAAACATTAACTTATAAAAATATATAAATGTAGATGTATATCTATTTGTGTGTGTACATATATTTGTATATGTATATATACACACAAACATATATTCAAAATGTCAAGGGAAGTCTAGTAGATGCAATTCGAAAACAAAAGTAAACTATAATTTTAATTACATATTAATTCTTTATAGGTCAGGAATATCTTAATGTTATTCTATAATCAACATATATGAAATATTCCTACTCGGCTTAAATGGCTGTTTCCAAAACAAAATCAAGGTTATATCAAAACATAGGACATATATAATTGTCTTCTCTTTTATTTTAAAATTAAGTTTGTTTTCTACCTGAGAAGTTATTTATTTATTTATTTTTAATCCCCAGCATATGCACATTGATTTTTAGAGATAGAGGAAGGAAAAGAAAGAGAGAGAGATGTGAGAGAGAAACATTGATCACCCCAAACCAGGGACTCAACCTGCAACCTTGGTATGTGCATGACCAGGAATCGAACCTACAACCTTTTTGGTGTACAAGATGATGTTCCAACCAACACAGCTGGGGCATACCAGTGAATTTATTGATTTAAACTTACTTGGATCCAAGGTGGCAAGAGAAAGCTACACTTACCTCCTCTCAGGATCAAAGGGAATTACAACTAAATTATAAAAAGATCATCCTGACTTTTGAGCATTTTTTATATGTCTCTTGACCTCTGTATGTCCACTTTGGAAAAGTGTGTATTTAGGTCCTTTGCCCATTTTTTAATTGGATTGTTTGTCTTCCTTTTGTAAAGTTGTACGAGTTCTTTATATATTTTGGGAATTAACCCCTTATCAGATGTATCATTGGCAATTATGTTCTCCGATATAGTGGGCTCCCTTTACATTTTGTTGGTGGTTTCTTTTGCTGTGCAGAAGCCTCTTATTTTGATGTAGTCCCATTTGTTTATTTTCTCCTTAGTTTCCTTTGCCCTAGGAGATGTACCAGCAAACAAATTGTTATGAGAGATGCCTGAGATTTTGCTGCGTATGGTTTCTTCTAAGATATTTATGCTTTTAGGACTTACATTTAAGTCTTTTATCCATTTTGAGTTTATTCTTAAGTATGGTGTAAGTTAGTGGTCTAGTTTCATTTTTTTGCATATACCTGTCCAATTTTCCTAACAACATTTATTCAACAGACTCTCTTGGACTTCATTGTATATTCTTGCCTCCTCTGTCAAACATTAATTGATCATAATGGTGTGGCTCAATTTCTGGTGTCTCTGCTCTGTTCCATTGATCTATATGCCTCTTCTTGTGCCAGGACCAGCCTGTTTTAATTACAGTATAACTTTGTAGTATAACTTTATATCTGGTATTGTGATCCCTCCAAATTTGTTCTTCTTTCTCAAAATTGCTGCTATTAGGGGTCTTTTTTGGTTCCATATAAATTTTTGGAGTGTTTGTTCTAGATCTATAAAATTTGCCATTGGTATTTTAACATGGCTTATGATGAATCTATAGATTGCTTTGGGGAGTATGGACATTTTAATGATGTTGATTCTACCAATGCATGAACACAGTATATTCTTCCACTTGTTTATATCTTCTTCTCTCCCTTTTTTTTTATTGTCCTGTAGTTTTCTGAGTACAGGTCTTTTACCTCCTTGGTTAATTTTATACCTAAGTATCTTAATTTTTGTTGTTGTTGTAATGGTAAATGGTGTGGTTTTTTTCAGATTCTCTTTCTGAGAGTTCATTATTGGTGTATAAAAATGCTACCAATTTCTGGGTGTTCATTTTGTATTCTGCTACATTGCCAAATTCATTTATTAAATCTAGTAGTTTTCAGTGGAGTCTTTAGGCTTTTCTATGTACAATATGCTCAAAGTCACTAAGCATCAGATAAATGCAAATTAAAACAACAATGAGGTTTCACCTCACACCCGTCAGATTGGCTATCATCAACAAATCAACAAATGACAAGTATTGGCAAGGATGTGGAGAAAAGTGAATCCTTGTGCACTGCTGGTGGGAATGCAGACTATTGCAGCCACTATGGAAAACAGTATGGAGTTTCCTCAAAAAAATAAAAATGGAACTGCCATTTGACCCAGTAATCCCACCTCTAGGAATATTTCCTAAAACACCCAAAACACCAATGAGAAAGAATATATGTACCCCTATGTTCATTGTAGCACAATTTATATTAGGTAAGATCTGGAAACAGCCCAAGTGCTCATCAGTAGATGAGTGGCTAATAAAGCTGTGGTACATTTAAACCATGGAATACAATGCAGCTGTAAAAAAGAAGGATCTCATCCAGCCAGCATGGCTCAGTGGTTGAGCATCAACCTATGAACCAACAGATCAAGGTTTAATTCCAGGTCAGGGAACATGGCCTGGGTTGCTGGCTTGATCCCCAGTGTGGGGTGTGCAGGAGGCAGCCAATCAATGATTCTCTCTCATCATTGATCTATCTCTCTCCTCCCTTCCTCTCAGAAATCAATAAAATATATTTTAAAAAATAAAAAAAGGATATCTTACCATTTGAGACAGCATGGGGGGACCTGGAGAGTATTATGCTAAGCCCAATAAACCAGTCTGAGAAAGACAAGTATCACACGGTCTCACTCATATGTGGAACCTAATGAACAAAAGAAATTGATGAATGAAATAGATCCAGAGACATAGAAGCATGGAAGAGATTGATGAATCTCAGAGGGAAGGCAGGGGTGGGTGGGGTGGATGAGGAGAGATTAACATAGCCTACCTGTGGAGGGTTTAGGTGTGGGGTGTAAAGGGTCAATGGTGGGGGGAGGGGGATATCTATAATCATTTCAAAGACAAATTTTTAAAGAAACTATCATCCTGGATAACCAAGTGACGGTGAGCTGGAGAGTAGTTTTGTAACTTCGGACTTACAAAAGGAGGCACATTGAGACAGGTAGGAAGAGGGATGGGCCTACTCCGACCGATGGCTGCTGCAGTTCTAGGTGGATATCTCAGCTGTAGGGAGGTTCCCACTGAACAAACTCAATATGGATTAAAGACTGCAATTTTAGAGTCAAAACAATAAAAACCCTAGAAAAAATTATAGGCAGTATAATCTCAGATATTTCCATAGCAATATTTTATCTGATGTACCTTTTCAGGCAACTGCAACAAAGGAAAAAAATGGGACTACATCAAACTAAAAATTTCCCCACAGCAAAGGAAGCCATCAACAAAATGAAATGTCAACCCACTGGATGGGAGAACATAGTCGCCAATGATACATCTGATAAGGGTTAATATCCGAAATTTATAAAGTACTTAACAAAATCCAACACAAAAGATATCCAAATTATCCAATTACAAAACAGGTAGTGGACCTGAATAAACACTTCTCCAAAGAGGACATACAGATGAGCAACAGACATATGAAAAGATGCTCAGTATCACTAATCATCAGAAAAATGCAGATAACAGGAAGAAATAAAAGGCATCAATAAGTTGATAATAATGATAACTCATTAAAAGTACAATGAGTTATCACCTTACACCTGTCAGAATGGCTATCATCAATAAAACCAAAAACAAATGTTGGTGAGGGTCTGGAGAAAAGGGAATGCAGATTGGTACAGCCACTGTGGAAAGCAGTACAAAGCTACCTCAAAAACTTAAAAATGGAATCGCCAAGTATAGTCAATTAATATTTGGGGAAAAAAATGACCCAGTGATTCCATTTCTGCAAATATACCTGAAGAAACCCAAAACACTAATTCAAAAAATACATGCACTGCTATATTATATACAGAGTTATTTACAACAGCCAAAATTTGGAAGCAGCCAAGTATACATCAGTAAATGAGTGAATAAAAAAGCTGTGGTGCATTTACACAATGGAATACTACTCAGCTATTAAAAGGAAGAAAAATCTTACCCTTTGCAACACATGGATGGACCTGTAGAGCTGTACGCTAAGTGAAATAAGTCAGTTGGAGTAAGAGAAGTGCCATATGCTTTCACTCATATGTGGAATCAAATGAACAAAATAAATTAACAAACCAAACTCATTGATAGAGAGCAGGCTAGCAACTGTCAGGTGTTGGGGCTGGATGAGAGGGTGGAAGGATTTAGATAAATAAATAAATAAATAAATAAATAAATAAATAAATAAAACACTCGACATGGACAATGGTGTGGTGATTTCTGGGAGGAGGATAGGTGGGGGAAGGTGGAGGAGGGTATAAAGGGAATAGATAAATGTTGATGGACAGAGACTTTACTTGAGGTGATGAACACAATATAGTGTACAGATAATATGCTGTAGAATTGTGGACCTTAAATTTGTATAATTTTGTTAAACAGTGTCATCCCAATAAATTCAATAAAAAGGGAAAAATTATTCAAAGTCAAATTATTTTAAAAGCAATACAAAATTTAATGTCTATAATATCTATGATTTTCTACATTATTATAGTTGTTTAAAATTTCTTTATCAAAACCCCAAAGGAAATTAAGTTAAAAATCATTAAACAATTTATTATCAACCTATGGATGATCATATATTTTTCCTTGATAAAATTGGTAATTGTGACAATAACTATAAAAGCCATAATTATGTAGGCAAAGATTTAAAAAGGTAAATTGTAATTCTAGGTTAAAGGCAACATAAGTACATTACTCATCTTTATTTAAAACAATGCTACTAATGAGAATATAATATTTTCAACATTTGTCTCAAGTCTACAGTAGTCACTACCATATGGTGTAATGCAGATATAAGCCTTACTTTAAGCAACTTAACCTTTCACACCTTCAAAAGCCACAAAATCTGATGGTCTGTGGTTTTTCTAGCTGGCGCACTGTACTCATTTTGGGTAGTGTCATATGAAAAATATTTCACTCCCCAAGCCTTAGACAGAATCAGTCATTAATGAAATGCAGGCAGTACAATGAGATCATATGAAGTATAGATTTCAACAGCTATACTGGGAACACTAAAGGAACTCGGAACATTAACACAAATCAAGTTCTTACTGCCAGTAAAGAATGAAAGAAAAAGTAGTAAGGAATGCCTTTTGCAGACTTAGCATTTGCTTTGAAAACAGCTGTAACCAGTACCTAGAAAGAAGTTTTAGTTTAAGCATTTGCAGACTAAATAATCATCAGTTGGATATAGAATAACAGAAAATATCTTCAGACACAGTGATGCATTACAAGATTATTCACCATAATATACAACTATCAACATCAAGAAATGATTTGCTTGATACCACATATGGAATCTGCCCTACTTAACAAAATTGGCTGTCATCACTCTACACAATTTTACAATGTCTTATTTGGGACACATCAACTTCACTATTGTTTATTTTTATTTAATTATTTTAAGAAAACTATACAATGCAGCAACAGTATTGCAAAATATTCTCTCAAGTGGAAATTGGTGCCAAAATACCAATTTTAGTATTTATACTTTTGAAACAATAAATAAAAAACACATTGTTTTATATTTTTGTCACAACCGTCTTTTTTCTAAAATAAAGCAATTTTAAATATTTCTATTTCCAATCCATTTATCTGTTTGAACAATTCTTTTAAAATGCATTCCCTTTATAAGAGGAATATATATTTACAGAATAAAAAGGGAAACAGTGATGAAAAAGATGCACAATAAAAACGGAATATGTTTGTACATATGAGCTGGAATTAGTGTATGTCCACTGGATGATGTATAATTTGTATATTTTCAAGCCATTTCGTTATTCTTGTTTGCACAGGCCATATAAAAGAAATCAAACAAATAATTATGTTACCTTTATTTTAAGCCTAATGCAAACAGTTTGCATTTAGTTCATAAAGACTCAGAATTTGGAAGGGCTACATTAGATAACAATTTATTAGCTTAAATAAAACAGAATAAATACTTTGTGTATCTCCCAAAATAATATGTCTACAGTAAATCTGAGAAAGCTCTATATTTTTCTACATCTGTTACTCATAAAATCTTTATGTGTCTCAGGCATGCCACCTGGCACTAAACCTCAGCTTACATTTGGAACACTGTTTAACTAAAATAGTACACAGTACACTAATATAATATAGAAATTGCCAAGTGAAGAATAAAATTGTATCATACTAATACTTTCCAACTCATATGTCGGCATCCAGTGGGAAATAAAGAACTTTCTTCTTGCTGTGGGTGCTGTGCCAATGCTAGTATCCTTGTAAAATGACCTTGTGCACAACCAAGGACAGATTACTGTTATGCAGCATTCTAAAGGGGACAGCATTTCCCTACTACCCCACTCCCCCGGACTTAGACATTCTCATGAATATCACAGAACTGAAGGCAGAAATCATAGGTGTAGCATGCTGATCTCAGACTGTAAATATCTTGGGGAGTTACCCTGACATATAGCTCTTTTACACTGATACTATTCCCTGCCTTCCAGATGTTCAGTATCATAAACAAATGTTGATTGAGATTCATATACCAAGTAATCTTCTAGGCACTTAGATTATATCAATGAATCAAACAGACAAAAATTCTTGTCATTATTGACTTATATTCTAGAGGAACAATAAAAAATAAACATGCAGAAACCCCTGCCCTCACAAGGCTTACATTCCAGCCAAGGGTGATAAGCAACACGCAAAATAAATAAGCAAATTATGTAGAATGTTTGGTGATAGATACAATGGATAGAGCAGGCTATGTTAGAGAAAATCTGGGAAGGAGAAGTTAATTGCATCTATAATAATAAAAGGGTAATATGCTAATTAAACCAGATGTCTTTCTGGACAAAGCCGGGCTGGAGGGAAGCCCGGGTCCTGGGTGCCAGAGGGAAGCCGGTGACAGCATCTGGGGGAAGGAAGGCCTACTCATGCATGAGTTTTGTGCATAGGGCCTCTAGTTTCTAAATAAAAGGCTAGCAGTCTCTTTAAATAAGAAATTAACAAATACTTGAAAAAGGTAAAGGAGTTAGCCATTCAGATATCCTAAGGAAGTACATTCAAGAGAAGAGCCAGCACAGACACTAGGGTGAGAGAAGCATGAGTACCAATTACATGTACCGTTCAGTCAGGAATAATCTTTCCGAGCATGAATTATCTCGGAGAGGGTTTTAAAAAGTGGCACAATGTGAATCATTAATGGTTTACTCTTCTATTTAACATTGATTAGAAATCTCAGGGAGTAGATCAATTAACACTGTGAAGTTAATTCTGTCTAATTTTATGTTTCTCCCTTTCTCCCCCTGCTCATTTTGTTTTCCACCCTTTTTATTACCTTTTCACCCAACATAAATTAAAAGTAATACAGACAGAAGTAAAAATGCATCAAAGTTGGAATAAGTATCATGCTAAGCAAAATACATGAGATGGAAAAGAACCATAGCTTTCACTCCTGTGTGGGATATAAAACAAAAAGCAACAAATGAACAAACCAAACAAACAAGACAACAGTGTGAAGGTGACCACAGAGGGAATTGGGAGGGGGAGGATAAAGAGGACAAAAGCTGTCCTAGGAGGGAGACTAGACTATAGGTGGTGAGCACACAATTGGATATACAGATGATGTAGAGAGAACTGTATACTTGACACTTACTTAATGTTATTTACCAATGTAACTTCAATAAATTTAATTTTAAAAATGACTGAATTTCATTGACAATTTTGCCCCTAATTACTAGGTTAGCTAAGCAAGTGTCTTTGCTTATTGAGAAAACATTTTATTAGTAACATGGGATTGTTGCAAGAAAAATGGTGGAGATGGAATGATTCCTCAAAAATTGCTGACAATAAAAGGTGTTATAATTTGGAGGAAATTTTGGTAAACCAAAACAATTACAAAAGTAGAGTACATTTGGACAATATTCAGTTCTAATAATAACATCTTAAAAATAATTGCTATTGCCAAAATTATTGTATAGTGATAATAAAAGAAAAAAGTACAGTAAAGTTAGTGTTTGATAATTTATATTCAGGATTATAATTATCATAAAAACTCTATTGTTAATATTTTAAGCATTTTTATATTTCTAAACATGTTATTTTCTAAAGAGTGTAAGAGATCAACCAAAGGACTTGTATGCATACATATGAGCATAACCAATGGACACAGACAGGGGTGGGGGTGGAGGTAGGGGGTGAGGGCATGTGCTGGGGGTTGGGGGTGGCCAGGGAGAGGTCAATGGGGGAAAAAGAAGACTAATGTAATACATTAAACAATAAAGAACTTAAATTTAAAAATAAATAAAAAATAAAGCATGTAAGAAATATGAATGTAGTGGACTCTTTAAATAACTTGGTTAGATGTGAGAAGTTAAAATTAATAAAATATTGTGATTGCATAGCTCCTTGTCATATAACTATTAATCATGTCCATGGAAAACCTTTTTTATTTTTTATCTCTCTAGTTTCTCTTCAATGCCAGGATAGAGATGAACTGAGAATATAGTTAGAGACAAGGGACTATTGAGTGGACAAACTTTTTTGTTCATTTGTTTGTAAAATAAGTTTTATTTAGTGTTTATTGTTGATGGTATTATAGATATGACCCATTCCCCACTGCATTCCCCCCTTCTCTCAGCCCCTACCCACCCATCCAGGTCTTAACCACACTATTGCCGGTATCCATGGGCTATGCCTAAAAGTATGTAAGTTCTTTGATTTATCCCTTCTCAGGCACCGTACCCCACATTGAGGTATATAAGTCTGTTCCATGCCTCCATAATCCATGCTTCAGGTCTTATTTTGTTGGTCAATTAATTTTGTTCATTAAATTCCACAAATAAGTGAGGTCATGTGATATTTGTCTTTCTCAGATTGGCTTGTTTCACTTAGCATAATATTCTCCAGGTACATCCATGCTGTCCCAAATGATAAGAGATCCCTCTTTTTACAGCTGCATAGTATTCCAATGTGTAAATGTCCTGCAGCTTTTTTATACATTCATCTAATGATTGGCATTTGGGCTGTTTCCAAATCTTAATTATTGTAAATAATGCTGCTATGAACATAGGGGAGCATATATTCTTTCTGATTGGTGTTTTGGGGTTTTTTAGGATACATTACCACAAGTGGGATCATTGCTGGGTCAAACAGAAGTTCCATTTTTAAATTTTTTATATTTTTATTAATTTCAGGGAGGGAGAGAGAGATAGAAACACCAATGATGAGAATCATTGATCAGCTGCCTCCTGTATACCCCTACTGGGGATCAAGCCCACAGCCCAGGTATGTGCCCTTGACAGGAATCAAACCCAGGACCGTTCAGTCCACAGGCCTCAAGCCGATGCTCTAGCCATTGTTCATCAGGGATATTGGCCTATAATTTTCTTTCTTTGTAGTGTCTTTATCTGGTTTTGGAATTGAGGTAATGCTGGCTTCTTAAAATGAGCTTGGAAATGTTCCTTCCTCTTGAATTTTTTTGAGTAGTTTGAGGAGGATAGGTGTTATTTCATTTTTGAATGTTTGGTAAAATTCTCCTGTAAATCCATGTGGTCCAGGACTTTTATTTGCTGGAAGTTTTTAAACTACTCCTTCAAACTCTTCAGTTGTTATTGGTCTTCTCAGATTCTCTGATTCTTCCTGATTGAGTTTTGAAAGATTGTATGTTTTTAGGAATTTGTCCATTTTGCCCGGGTTATCCAGTTTGTTGGTATATAGTTGTTCATAGTATTTGCTTACAATCCTTTGTATTTCTGTGATGTCTGTTGTTACATTGCCTATTTCATTTCTGATTTTATTTATTTGGGTCTTTTTATTTCTTGGTGAGTCTGGATAGGGGTTCACCAACCTTGTTTATCTTTTCAAAGAACCAGTTCTTGGATTTATTGATCTTTTATACTTTTTGTTTTTAGTGTCTATGTCATTTATTTCTGCTCTGATCTTTATTATTTATTTCCTTCTACTTTCTCTGAGCTTTTCTTGCTATTCTCTTTCTAATTCATTTAGTTATAGGGTTAGATAGTTTATTAGTGCTTTTTCTTGTTTCTTGAGGAAGGCCTATAGTGCTATGAACTTCCCTCTCAGGACTGCTTTCACCGTGTCCCATAGGTTTTGGGTGGTTGTGTATTCATTTTCATTTGTTTCCAGGAAGTTTTTAATTTCTTGTTTGATCTCATTGATAACCCTTTCAGTGTTTAATAACATGCTCTTTAGCCTCCATGTATTTGAGTGTTTTTGAGTTTTTTATTGTAGTTGGTTTCTAACTTCGTGATGTTGTGATCTGAGAAGATGCTTGGTATTATAACAGTCTTCTTGAATTTGTATAGACTTGTTTTGTGCCTAACATGTGGCCTGTCTTTGAGAATGTTCCATAATACTTGAGAAGAATGTATATTTTGTTGATGTGGGATAAAATGTTCTCTAAATATCAGGTAGATCCATCTGATCTAGTGTGTCATTTAAGGCCTCTGTTTCCTTGATCTTTTGTCTGGAAGATCTATCCAGTGATGTCAGTGTGGTGTTAAAGTCCCCAACTATGACTGTATTACTGTCAATCTCTCACTTAAAGTCCACCAAGAGTTGTTTTGTTTTCATGTACTTGGGTGCTCCTATATTGGGTGCATATATGTTTAGAAGGGTTATATTTTCTTGTTGAATCATTCCTTTAGTATTATGTAGTGGCCTTCCTTGCGTCTTCTATGGCCTTGGTTTTGAAGTCTATTTTGTCTGATATGAGTATTGCTCCCCCTCCTTTTTTTTTCATTTCCACTTGCATGGAATATTTTTTCCATCCCTTCACACTTAGTATGTATGTATATTTTGTTCTGAGGTGTATCTTTTATAGACAGCATATATATGAATCATATTTTCTTATCCAGTCAGTCACCCTATGTCTTTTGACTAGAGTATTTAATCCATTTACATTTAAAGTTATTATTGATAGGTATTTATTGCCATTTTTATTTTCTTTATTCTTATGATCCTCTCTCTCTCTCTCTCTCCTTTTCTTCTTCTTAAAGCAGTCCCTTTAACATTTCTTGCATTACTTATTTGGTGGTAATGTAATTCATTTTTGTCTGGAAAGCTTTTTATTTCACCTTCAATTTTAAATGATAGCCTTGTGAGATACAGTAGTCTTGGATTTAGGCCCTTGCTTTTTATTATGTTGAATACATCATGCCATTCCCTTCTGGCCTGAAGTGTTTCTATTGAGAAGTCATTTGGCATTCCAATGGGAACTCCTTTGCAGGTAATTTTCTGTCTCTCTCTTGCTGCCTTTATGAGTCTTTTTTGTCTTTAATGTTTGTCATTTTAATTATGTGTCTAAGTGAGGGTCTCTTTGAGTTCATCTTGATTGGGACTCTCTGTGCCTCCTGAACTTGTATTACATTTTCCTACACCAGGTTGGGGGAGTTTTCTGTCATTATGTCTTTAAACAGGTTCTCTGTTCCTTGCTCACCCTCTTCCCCTTCTGGTATTCCTATAATGGAGATGTTTTTACATTTCATATTGTCCCAGAGCTTCCTCATGTTTTTTTAATTTTTTTTCTATTTGCTACTCTAATTGGATGTTTATTTCTACCTTGTTTCCCAAATTGCTAATTCAATTCTCTGCTTCATCCAGTCTTCTTTTAATACCTTCCAGTGTGTTCTTGATGTCAGATAAGTTATTCCTCATTTTTGTCTGGTTCTGGTTTATGCTTTCTATTTCCTTTTTCATGCTGATATAGTTCCCATTGAGTTCCTTGCAATTTGCACCAAGCTCTTAAGCACCTTTATAACCAATATTTTGAACTCTATATCTGACAGGTTGTTTGCCTCCATTTCTTTTAGCTCTTTTTCTTGAGATTCCTTCTCTTTTTTTCAATTGGGGATTGTTTCTTTGTCTCCTCATTTTAGCTGGATCTTTATATTTGCTTCTATGTATTAGAACTGTTATGCCTCCTAGTCTTTGTAGGATGGCCTTATGTAGAAAGTATTTTGAGGGGTCCAGTGGTGCATTATCTTTGTTCACCTTAGCTGAATGATCAAGAAATGCCACTTCTGTGTGTTATTTGGGCTCTCCTGTTATAGTTGTGTTTTGATTGTTGATATCTCATTTGTGGGAGGGATCTTCTCTCTGACTTGCTGCCAGTAAGGATCAACCCCAATATCATTGTGCCAGCTGTAATACAGGTGACACTCAAAAACCTTTAGGTCTGCTATTTGTAGAGTTCGCTGGATTTTTCTCTATTGTTACTGAATTTGGTCCCTTGAAGTATCTGTCCTGGGCCTCCTGGGAGTCTCTCTGGTGCAGGTCAATGTGAATCACTGTCCCTTTCTGGCCCTGGACAGCCTGGTTGAGTTACAAGAGGTTGAAGCCCCTAGTAATCCAATGGGTTGGGACTCCTTAGCCCAGAGGCTGAGTGTGCCTTGAGTCTCATACCTTGATTGTCCCTGTTTTCAGTTGTACTCCCTTCCCTCATAGAGCTGGTCCTGCAGGTGTCAGCTTTAGGCACTTGGGGTCGTGTTGGTCCAGGCAGTGTCTGCAGCGGGCATGCATGGGGTCTGGGTTGTATCTTTGGGGCAGATGCACACAGGATCTGGGGCAAGGTTCCTGTGGGTTCAGGCACAGGCCATGGCTAGTCTGGGTGGTGGCAAGGCTGGGCACCTAGCCTCTGCTGCTCCCGACAGCCTCCTCCCAAGGAGGACCTAGTAAACCCTTCAAGATGGTGTGGTTTCTGAGCCAGAGACATGCCCAGGGAGTGCCTGTGGTGGTAGTAGAGGCTCTTTGGTCAGGAAAGGCCAAAACGTCAACCCCTGAGACTCCTGTGCAATTGGACTGTCACATACACACACAGGCAAATTCACACACTCGTCTCATTCCCTCACTCACTCACACATTCTCCCACACTCCAGTCCTGCTGGCCACCATGTCGAAATTCATGAATGGAGTTTATGGGACTCAAGAGGACAAACTTTTAACAAGAAAAACCACAGTTGGCAGGAAGTAACTTGGAGGTGAAATAATTACATGTTTAAGATTCACATATCAATAAAGCTGTATGCATGGGAAAATTTTTTAGACAAGTAGACAATAGATGTTCAAAACCATAAAAATGATCATTTGACCTTATAATTAACTCTTAAATATTTATCAAACTTGTAGGTATTTAAAGTTTTTTTTTTCTATTTTTATAAGTGAATGTGTTTATAAATGTGCTAAAATATGAAAAGAAACTAAAATATAATAGGCTATGCTTGGAATTAAAACTATGTTTAACAAAATTTTATGTTGAGGTACTTAAGAATTATTTTAAAATTATCATGTGTAGTATTGTAATACTACAGATAGTTTTGGAGATTTGGACAACTCTATATTGCTTTAAGACAAACTTCCATTTAAAATTATTGAAAGTTTATTGATTTGAATTTCAGAGAAAAAAAAATAGTCGAAATGGAAGTTTTTTTGTTGGCATTTCTAAGTTCAAGTTGGCTCTTTCAGTTACAGAAGAAGTAGTGATACATCTTACTAGTATAATACTGTGAATCAATGAGCAGTGACACTGTGCACTTACGTAAAGCCTTTGGTAGAAAATGGTACAGCCTCAAAGAACTTAGTTACCCTTTTTATCAAAGTACAAAATGAAGCATAAAGGAGGTTAAGTCCCAGGACATGAATATAACCTTAAATTCCTGATAATCAGCTTCTGAATTAGTCCTCAGAATCTAGTCAGTTTTGGCAGTGATTCCTTTGAGCCATCGAAACTACTGCTGGTGCATAAGTTTATGAGCAGAATATAAAATGTAGTCTGGCCTGGCAGCTGATCCAGTTAGAGTATAAACTATAAAGGTAAAGAATGGGAAAAGATTCCTGAAAAAATGACCTAGTAAAGTAATGAGGGAGTGAACATTTCTTTTTAATTTTTCAAGTTAGGAAGGAAAAAATGAGACCTGGAAAATAAAATACAGAGGAACTCTCTGAAGCAGAGAAATGGAATTTAACTGATGGGTAGATATATGATGAATGGATATAGTAATCATCAATCTACTAGCATATTTTTTTAGCAATAACTTATTTTTAAATATTTGTGATGTTCGTAGTTATCATCATGGACTCACTTAGATATTTTGTTTGTTTTTATCTTTATAGTATTTATCTTTTAATATCTATCTACATTTATTCTATAATTGATAGGTCTGTTCACATACATATAGTATACATTCTTGCTACATATTAGACACTATTCTTTGATAATATTCACCCTTTCAGAAGCCAATGTAAATTAAAGAAGATGTCTTATTAAGTTTGAAAAATTGAACTTAGCATATATTGCATCATGCTTTAATGTTCAACCTTATCATTGTTTATTAATATACTAGTTGCTGCTAATCATATGGCTATTGTAGGGATCTTGACTCTAGTTAAGTTTAAGAAAAAAATTAAGGATGCATCCATTAAAAATATTGTGTAATTCAGAAGATGTTAGATGTGAATATTCAATGTTAAGTAATTACTTATGCTCTCCAGGTAAATAATTTAAAAACAAATAAAGATATAGTTTCTTGTTTCAATCATGAGATATTGTAATAACACAGGAACTTCATTGTTTTCATATGGCTTTTTCTTTTTTTAAAATATATTTTATTGATTTTTTACAGAGAGGAAGGGAGAGAGATAGGGAGTTAGAAACATCAATGAGAGAGAAACATCGATCAGCTGCCTCCTGCACACCCCCCACTGGGGATGTGCCCGCAACCAAGGTACATGCCCTTAACCGGAATCGAACCTGGGACCTTTCAGTCCATAGGCTGACGCTCTATCCACCGAGCCAAACCAGCTAGGGCGACTTTTTCTTAATTAAAGTAGACTTTCTCAAGTCTCATAGTACCGTGACCCACTTGCTTCCTTTCGACCAGATCCTTCCAGCTTGCACACACTGCATGTCCACTCCCTTAATAAGCCCTTAAAGAACAAACCCTCCAGGTCTGTTGATCAAGAGAAGAGAGTTTTAGTGAAACTAAAGATAACATTTTAATTAATATGCTCAAATATTAATTGAGCATAAAGACTTGGGTTGATTTCTGGGTTCTCTGTTCTGTTCCATTGATCTACAGACCTGTTCTTGTGCCAGTACTAGGCTGTTTTGATTACAGTGGCTTTGTAGTATAACTTGATATCTGGTATTGTAATCCCTCCAACTTTGTTCTTCTTTCTCAAGATTGCTGTGGCTATTGAAATTTCTTCCAGGCCTATCATTTCAGAAGGGCAACAATTTGCTCACCTCACCCTGTTAATTCTGAAAGAAAGTAAAGCTTCAGTAATGTTCTGCACTGGAATCATGATGAAAGATTGTGAGAACAAACCAAACTTAAAGGGAAAACTAAACACAGGAAAGAAACAAAGTAATTTTCATCAATCACTTTCTTCCTTAATCATTTTTCTTATAATTTTAAAAGCCAAAAAAAGCAAAAAAATATATCTTCATTATTATAATTGTTATTGTCACAATAATATTTAAAGCATTCTTATACACTACCGTTGAAAGAGAGACTCTTTAAGATATAAAGTTTTTCCATCACACTGTTATATACTGTCTGGCGTTCTATTTTGTTAAGTCAAAAGCATGCCCCTAGTTTCTAACCTTCAAACAACTGAAATACCAAAACATTCCGATAACAGAACTAAGCTACGTTTCAACAGCTCTTTCCTTTCATCTCAGTCTCTCTAGTATATTTCCTTTCTGGAAAGCTAAAATTTAGTTTAGAAAGATGCAGAATACATAAAACATCTGGAATATGGGACAAGAAATATTGGCTTATTGTCCCTTGTGGACCCTCCCCATTAAAAATTTAACAGATCTGTTTTGGTAGTTTTAATCTCCAGAGCACCTCAAGCTATGTTATGAAAACATCATCTTGGTCATTTATATTAGAAAGAATACCTGGGATGAAAACAAATATACTCTCTTTTAAATTGTGAATGCTTTTTTTAAAATCATCAAACTTTTCATCAAATATGTATATAGATGTATGTATGTGTGTGTATATGTAGGTGTGTTGTGCATGTGCAAAAATCCTAACTAGAAATTACTTCTGTATCTTTGTTACTGATAAGATTATAATCTTGATGTATTTACCAAAAATACAGTCCTTTCTTATGTTCTGCAAGTAAATTATTTTGTCTTCACTCACACATTTACTTAGTGCATAATGAAGAGTTAAAGAAATTTTGTGATATAAACACTAAAATATCATTTACAGTGATTCTGGAAACAAAGGACACTGATGATTTTTAAATGTTAAAAAATATTTAACAGATCTAACACATTTTCTTATTCCATAATAGTTTTAAAATAATAACTCTAATGTATGTTAGTAATAAAATACATTTTAGTTAATGCTAAAATAATATTCACAGCTAAATATAGGTAATAATTTTCAGTATTTATTTTGTTATGGAAAATCTATTTGCTAATAAAAATTTAAAATTGAAAATGTGTGCATCTAAGGAAGATTGAACTATAAAGTCATTTGCCATAAGAAAGTATTAAAAAGTAATCTACAAATTTTAGTGTTACATTATTTTACTGTAACTCATTTTATTATAAAATTTTTAAATTAAGTTTCAGTGTATTGGCATATTAAAATTAGGGAAAATTCCACATAATTAAAAATATGATAAAACATTACACTTCAAGTAATGTTTTAATATTGGAATCGCTGGGTCATATGGCAGTTTCATTTTTAATTTTTTTGAGGTAACTCTTTACAGCTATCCACAGTGGCTACACCAATTGCCACCAACAGTGAACAAGGGCTCCCTTTTCTCCACATTCTCGCCAACACTTGTTGTTACTGGTTTATTGATGATAGCCATTCTGACAGGTGTGAGGTGATATCTCATTTTGGGTTTAATTTGAATTTCCCTGATGATTAATGATATTGAGCATCTTTTCATAAATCTATTGACCATCTGTATGCCCACTTTGGAGAAATGTTTATTCAGGTCCTTTGCCAACATCTTTTTTTTTTTTTTTAGCAATAAGAGTTAGCTGCTATTATTTTTATTACTAGAGGCCCAGTGCACAATATTCGTACATGGGTAGGTTCCCTAGACCTGGCCGGCAACCAAGGCTGATCTTTGGGGTGACAAGTAGGAAATTGGGGAAGCCCCCACTGGCACCCACCTTGGCTGGCCTGGGGCCTGCGGGCTGGGGGCAGCTCCTGCATTGAGCGTCTACCCCCTGGTGGTCAGTGTGCATCATAGCTACTGGTCATTCCACAGGTCATTCCTCTATTCAGTCGATTTGCATATTAGGCTTTTATTATGTAGGATTATTTTATATAACTTCAAACAGAGACTTTTAACACTGGGAGAGTCCTTACAGATGGACATACAGCCAAGAGGCTGGAAATCAAGAGACAAGAGTATGTTTCTGATCCTGCCATTCATTGGCTGAGTAGCCTTGGCAAGTCTCATGACCTCTCTGAGTAGCAGTTTCCTCATCTGCTTTGCCAACTTTTTAATTGGGTTATTTGTGTTTTGGTGTTGAGTTTTGTAAGTTCTTTATCAATTTTGGATATTAACCCTTTATCGGATGTAACAGCAAATATCTTCTCCCATTCAGTGGATTGTCTTTTCATTTTGTTGATGGTTTCCTTTGTTGTGTAAAAATTTTTTAGTTTGATATAGTCCCATATGTTTATTTTTTTTGTTTCCCTTGCACAAGGCATTATGTCAGAAAAATAAAGAAATCCAAAACACTAATTTGAAAGAATATATGCATTCTTATGTTCACTGCAACATTATTTACAATAACCAAGATTTGGAAACAGCCCAAGTGTCCATAAGTAAATCAATGGATAAAAAAAAACTCTGGTACATTTACACAATGGAATACTGCTTGGTCATAAAAATAAAAAATAAAATAAGGAAATTTACCGTGTGTGACAGAATGGATGGACCTAGAGAACAGTATGGTAAGTGAAATAAACTTTCAGAGAAGGACATATGATCTCACTCAATGTGGAATCTAGTGAGCAAAATAAACTAACAAACAAAATTGAAACAGACTCATAGATAAAAAGCAGACTCACAGAGTAGGTATCAGAGGGGTTGGGGGTGTGCCTTGCCCGGGTTGGGTGAAAAAGGTGAAGAGATTAAGGGAAAATGAAAAAACAACAATTTACAGGCACATACAGCAGTATAGTGATTAGCAGAGGGAAAGTGGGGGGAGGGGAGTAGAAAAGAGTTTAGGGGGATAAATAGTGATAGAAAGAGATTTGACTTGGAGTGGTGAATGCACAATATGACATAAAGATGATGTATTATAGAACTGTACACCTGAAAACTATATAATTTTATTAACCAATGTCACCCCAATAAATTCAATTAAAAATAAAATAAAATTGGCACATTATACCAAAGCCATGCTATTATTAATAGCACTCAAAATATGTAATGGTCCTCTACACATTCCAATTAAAAAAAGAAGTCCTTAAAATATTTGAGTATTTATAGTCTATAAAGATTTTCAGGGACATTTTTATTAATTTGACACAGATACGCCTTCATTTCTAATGTTACAAACCTGAATCATTTTAAATGCAATTAAAAGTGGTTATGAAAGAGTGTGGACTTCCTTGTGAAGTAGGAAATCACTCTTGTGATTAACATGCAAACGAGCTCATGCTGGCAGAATAGATTGGGGTTTTAAAACCCCAATTACTTTTGTATGATTATCTATTTACCAGTACACAGTCTATTTTCATTTTTCATCTAATACAAAATCGGCTTGCTTACATTTTTAGCACAGCAATTAATATTTACAATAATTATGACATCAAGCACTGCTGAGAACTCCAAGTAGATCATTTAACCCAATCTCTTTCTTTATATATGATTAATATCCTTTTATAATTTAATGCTGTATATGAGGTTACCGTTATGCAAAAATCAAAATTAAGAACCACTTTCCTGTTTTATTTAAATGTAGTTATAATACATATTTTTGTAATTTAGTAAAAATGACTATTGTTATATTAAAGCCCATTTTTTATGTCTGATGTGAATAATAAGTAGAAGCAGTTTAAAATTGCTTATAGTAAGAAAAATAAATATATATCAAGAACAATAAAATGTGTCTTATGAATCTTTTCTTTTTAAACTAATAACAGATTATTCTAAACTTTCACTAGCACACTTTGATTCATACCTGCTACATACTGCACACATACACATTTTCCAGACTTCTAAAGAAAATTATAATGCATTAATGACAGGAACCATGGTAATGGAAAAAAGGTCACCATCTCTTGAACACCTTCTGTTTTAAACCATTATATATAAAGACATTCGAGAAAGCAGAGAATTAAAAGCCAGCCTTTGTGCAACCCATTACTGAAATATTATAGAATAATCTATATCAAATGTAGAGGAACAGCAGATTCTTTTGGATCTAAATTAACTACAGCCATAGAAATGCTTTTATGCTTATTATGTATCTGCATGTTGATTCAATTATTAAAAGAACACCTGAAAGCATTAGACTTATTTAATTGAATTAATTAAGTTGGATGAATAATCACTGAATTCCTTTTGTGTGAATTTTTTCCTGAAAAGTAACACTGGCATTTGGAAATTGCAAGTAATTTGCATGGTGAAATACAGTGAACATGGAAATCTCCAATTTCAGTATAATGGGTTTTTCTTTTCCCTGACTTCTCATATAAAACAAATGAACAGATTCTTGCCGTGGATGCTATCTCTGTTGCAGTGCATAGCTATGAATACTTTTTACCAGTGTATTATTCAGCAATTTTAAAGTTTCCTCAACATCACAATGTAAGTTTTTATCCTATGTTGAAAAATATTATGCAAACTATCATTTTTGCAAAAGAGGTGATATGACCCCAATGTATCCTTAAACTATTTTGTAAGAGAAGCTCTTATTTCATGATGAATTACTAAGGTATTTGTTATCTCCATAATAATAATGAAAATATTTGTTTAAAGCTAGAAGTGAAACACAGTTCGAAATAATATATCAGAGCAGGTAGTTATCTTCCACACACATTTTTTTTTGGTAGGAGATACTTGTTTCTTTTATGATTAAAGGTTTAAGGATTATACTTATCAAATATAAGATTTTTGGCATTTTATTAAGATAAATATTTGAAGTTTACATGCATGATGATTTTAGATATTTTTTTTTAAATGGCAATAGGAAAACTTCCTACATATATATTTCTCTGGAGTCAAGTTTA
Source organism: Myotis myotis (assembly GCF_014108235.1). NCBI lineage: Eukaryota > Metazoa > Chordata > Mammalia > Chiroptera > Vespertilionidae > Myotis > Myotis myotis. The sequence continues at coordinate 75,699,681 of NW_023416315.1, forward strand.
GAAATAAACTAAAAGGAAAATTGTGCAAGGTCTGATTTTTTTCTAGCATATCAAAACAAACAAAAACTGACGGCAGTTAAAAATATTCTTAAAGCACTCACTTGCAGTACTTATAATTTCTGGGTACTAGGTTCTTCGTCATCACTAGAAGGGCATCATTTCATCTCTTTACATAATTAAATTCTGTACCCCAATACTCATGCCACTGGGAAGAAGCATCAATACTCACTATTGTTATTTCATTATTAAGGATAAAACTTGGTAAAACACCAATGCTTCATTAATCTTTATGTACACGCTACCATATAAGTTATACTTCAATATATATTATGTTTGGATCAATCTTTTTTCTCTTTTATTGTGAATGGAGAATTATTGTACTTTCATACTTGAGATGATAATTACTCTATATCATTTTAGTCATGTATATTGTTTATGAAAGAATGTTTACCATAATAAATCATGGTATCTGAAATCATACACTATTTAATATTAATTAACCTTTTAAATATTAAGGTTGACCACCTTTGAATTATTTTGTTCATTGTAAAATTATGCTTGGTCTCTTTAGCCTTTGATCCAAGTATCTATCTTCTTCATATCAGCCTTATTTCTATATTTTCTCAGCATTTATCAGATATATTTTTGTGTGAATGGTCATCCATGTGTGATGCAGCATATTCTTTCCAAAATAAAATTAAAATGCAAGATATACTATGCTATTTGTGGAAATAATTCATAAAGCAACTGAAGTATTTAAGGAAACTGCTTTCTGTCATATTGAAATTTCTAGCATTCTAGATAAATTGTTTATGATATAAATTAAAGACACAATAAATATACAAACTTTTACAAAATACTTTGTGAAAAATCTATGACTCCACTTTGATACCTGTATTAATAACCTTAGTAGTTAGATTTTTATTTTACATAAATTATACAAAATACATTGCCACTATGCCCCATTCTTAATGCCAGATTATTTTTATGGCTTTATTTCATACATTGGATTTGGAAATGGAAACAGTGCCATCATGTGATACTTTCCGGGGTATTTCACTTCTTATATTCTCAAAGTCTGAGCGTATAGCTACGACACAAATAAAAGAGTTCATAGGAAAGCAGAGAATGGCAATATAATTCATCACCTAGTATTTTGCAAGCACATCCAGTGTTCATGCTTTTGTGTAAAAAATTAAGAACACCTTTTATCTCTTAAAAGGTAAACAAGCATAATGTCAGTATTTGTATTTCTGTACAGACATATACACACATAGAGAGACCCTTTATTAAAAATCTACTAATTGTTTATTCTAGCTCATAAAACCTGCATTTGCAACCTATTTCAATATTTAAAAATTAAAAAAAGGTTTACTTCATAAATGAAGTGTGTCCATTATTTTAATTAACAAAACTCTGTAGTTAGGGAGGGAGAATATTCAGATGAAATGTAAATACCACTCCAACCCTCCCCACCAAAAAAAAAAACAAGCTAATGTCTAAAAATTGAACCCAGTTTCTCCATAGTCTTTTATTTTCTTTAAGTCAAGGGATATAGTTTTTCCACTAACTTAAGAAGAACTAACCATCACAAACAATAATGTTAGATTCGGCAGGAGTTACATTATTTATTTAAATTTGAAAACTGTCATACATATGCAAATTTACACTAGAAATGATCCCTGCTCTTTTTCTTATAATTCACTCTGTTATTCCCATTGTATTTAAAAAGAGCTTTTTTGTGTGAGAGAAAGGAATAAATTTAGCAGCTACGCCCTTACTTCCCAGACTTGTATTTTATAAAATATAGAGTTACATGTTAAAGATTGGAGTGTATCATTTAAACACTGATATATACAATGTTTATATACATAGGATTAGAACATAAGTATTAATTTTTATGTATTGGTTTTAATATGTAAGTTCATTTCTATAGCACGTTTGTATGTAGTACACATATAATTCAGGGCATTTCAGCTTAAGACGTTGACCCCAAAGTGAGAAAACTAATCTAAGTGCAAACTTTAAAAATATTGACAACTTCAAGAAAGAAGTTCTTAAACAATTATTCCTGAATCAAGTCCATTTCATGTTCTTTGTGATATACTGTAGCACAATACCTCAAATTTCATACAAAATAGTTTTAATAAAAGGAGAAAACTTTGAGAAAACTTATTCATATAAGCATAAGTATAGCTGCTTGTTTTCTTTTCCTTTATTTTTTTAATTAAATCTTTACTGTTCAGATTATTACATTTGTTCCTCTTTTTTCCCCCCATCACTCCCCTCCTCCCAGTTCCCGCCCCACCCTCCGCCCTCACTCCCCAACCACTGTCCTCATCCATGGGTGCACAATTTTTGTCCAGTCTCTTCCCGCATCCCCCAGACCCCTTTCCCCCGCAAGAATAGTCAGTCCATTCCCTTTCTATGTCCCTGATTCTATTATAATCAACAGTTCATTCTGTTCATCAGATTATTTATTCACTTGATTCTTAGATTCACTTGTTGATAGATGCATATCTGTTGTTCATAATTTGTATCTTTACCTTTTTCTTCCTCTTCCTCTTCTTAAAGGATACCTTTCAGCATTTCATATAGTACTGGTTTGGTGGTGATGAACTCCTTTAGCTTTTCCTTATCTGTGAAGCTCTTTATCTGACCTTCAATTCTGAATGATAGCTTTGCTGGATAAAGTGATCTTGGTTGTAGGTTCTTGGCATTCATCACTTTGAATATTTCTTGCCACTCCCTTCTGGCCTGCAAAGTTTCTGTTGAGAAATCAGCTGACAGTCGTATGGGTATTCCCTTGTAGGTAACTGACTTTCTTTCTCTTGCTGCTTTTCAGATTCTCTCTTTGTCTTTTGCTCTTGGCATTTTAATTATGATGTGTCTTGTTGTGATCCTCTTTGGATTCCTTTTGTTTGGGGTTCTCTGCGCTTCTTGGACCTGTAAGTCTATTTCTTTCACTAGGTGGGGGAAGTTTTCTGTCATTATTTTTTCAAGTAGGTTTTCAATATCTTGCTTTCTCTCATCTTCTGGCACCCTTATAATTCTGATGTTGGTACGCTTGAAGCTGTCCCAGAGGCTCCTTACACTATCTTCGTATTTTTGGATTCTTTTTTCATTTTGCTTTTCCGGTTGGGTGTTTTTTGCTTCTTCACATTTCAATTCTTTGACTTGATTCTTGCGCTCCTCTGGTCTGCAGTTGGGAGTCTGTATAATATTCTTTATTTCAGTCCGTGTATGTTTAATTTCTAGTCAGTTCTTTATCACAACATCGAGGGTCTGATTAGATTTCTTGAGGATCTCACTACATTTATCGGCAGTTTTTAGAAAATTATTGAAAGACCTTAAAAGTGTGGTTTTGAGCTCTATATCTTCCATTTCTGACATCTGTGTCCTGTTTCTTTGTCTCCGCATTTTTGTTATGCTTTCTTGGTGCAGCTCCTAGTGGTCTTTATGCGCAGTCTTGTTGTAGTTAAGCCTAGATTGTTGTAGGTAATACTGGTGGGGATTTGCCCTCCAGGCCAACTGGCTGTGAGAATCAGCTGTGTCTGCAGTGAGAGAACTTCTGTCCTCTAGGGAGGTGCTAATCTAGCCTTTGCCTGAGGCTATCGGCAAATGCCTCTGTGCAGGGCTTGGGCAGTGCGGGTCGCACGGGATCAACAGGGTGGGCCTGAGCGAGCAGTTATGGCTTCTCTCAGTCCTGTCCCCAGGGGCTCTGCCTCTCTGAGTCCCAGCAACCGCTGCAAACCTCGGAGAGAAGCTGCCTTCGAGTTCCGACCGAAGCCAGACAGTCCCACTTCTCCCGTTTGAGTCTGGGTCCCTAAAGACTCGCCCGTATCTGGAGCTCAGAGTCTGCGACTCCCTCCCGATTGAAAACGCCAACCACGCCCTCAGCCACCAGCCCGCTCTGCATGCACTCCACACCTTAGTATTTGACTTCAGCACTGTGCCTCCTCTGAGTCTCAGTATGCGTTTCTCTTTCCTCCTAGTTGTAGGACTTCCACTCAGCCAGCGTTCCTGTGGTTCTGGGTGATGTCTGTTCCATCTTTTAGTTGTTTTTTTTGAAGTGGTTGTTCGAGGCAGCAAACTCCGGCTTTAACCTATGCCGCCATCTTGGTTCCTCTCTTTTCCTTTATTGATTAAGGTATTACATATGTGTCTTTATCCCCCCATTGCCCCCCACTCCCACCCACACCCCCACTCAACCAAAGAACTTGTATGCATGCATATAAGCCTAACCAATGGATGCAGACACCAGAGGGGTGAGGGCATAGCTGCTTGTTTTTGGAATGGTAAGGATAGTCTCTAATCACAGAAGCTTGAGGAGAATTTAAATATAGACACTGAAAAAATGTAGTGAGGAAAATTTTAGCAGTAGGAAAAAGGTAAAAGTAGATGTGAAAATGTAAGTCAATGTAAGGAGATACAAGAGAACAACAAAAAAGAAGAAAAAGAAATCCCTACTAGAAGAGACAAGAAATAAAAGGGAAATTTAAACCTAGACTAGGAATGCTGAATGACCAACAAGGAAGCACGTTATCATGACCAGGAGGAAACAAAGGGAAGGTGGAAACAGGATACATAAAAATCTATACAGAAGAGGCAAAGCGATGACAGATTCTTATGAGGAATAACCTGTAATTCTAAAAAATAAAATAAAAGCTTCCCTGAAAGTATTCGGAAGAAATAAATCACCAGGGGGAGATGGGATGCCAACAGAATTACTTCAAACCACAGAGACTGAACCTGTCAAAAGCCTAACAAGAGTATGTCAACCAATATGGAAAATGAAACATTGGCCAACAGACTGGATACATTCAATAGACACCCCAATTTCCAGGAAAGGAGATGACGAGGGGGGCAGTGACTATAGAACCATTGCTCTACTTTCCCACACAAGTAAAGTGATGTTCAAGGTGATGCAACAAAAGCTTCTACCTTCTATGAAGCAAGAAGTGCAGATGCTCAAGTGGGATTCAGAAAAGGACGGGTCCCTTGAGATCTAATTGAGAACATTTGTTGGATACTGCAGCGCTCCAAAGAATTTCAGAAGAAAGTTAGTCTATGTTTTATAGACTATAGTAAAGCCATTGTCTACATAGATCATGAAAAGTTATGTGTTGCTCTGAAAGAAATGGGCGTGCTTCGGCACTTGATTGTCCTAATGTGTAACATATTGTGGAAAGGAAGCCCCTATTAGGACAGAAAATGGAGAGACAGCATGGTTTCCTACAGGCAAAGGGGTCAGACAAGGGTGCATTTTTTCTCCCTGTTTGTTTAATACATAAGCACAATCCAAAAACTGGGCTAGACTCAGAGGAAGAAGAAGTAAAAACTTGTGGAAGAAACAGCAATGCCTTGAGATATGCAGATGGCACCATCTTATGGGCAGAAAGTAACAATGATTTGAAAGGACTTCTGATGAAAGTAAAAGAAGGAAGTGCCAAAGACGGACTACACTGGAACATCAAACAGACAAAACACTCGACTACAAAAATAAATAAATAAATAAATAAATAAATAAATAAATAAATAAATAAATAAAAAATAAAAATACACAACTTCAACAGACAATGAAGATATTGAAATCATCAAAGATTTTCCTTACCTTGGCTCAGTGACCAATTCAAATGGCGATGGCAGCCAAGAAATGAAGAGAAGGCTGAGACTCAGAAGGACAGCAATGAAAGAATTAGAAAAGATCACCAAAGGCAAAGATGTGTCAGTGGAGATAAAGGCTGAGATCATTCATACCCTCATATTCTCATTACTATAAACGGGTGTAAAAATTGGGCAGTGAGGAAGGCTGATAGGAAAAGAAAATGATTTTATGTGAAATATGTCATTGGAAGGGAGCTCTATGGTTGTATACTCTGGACAGCTAGAAAGACGAACACGTGGTCCTAGAACAAATTACACCCGAATCATCACGAGAGGCAAAAATGACAAAACTGAAGCTGTCTTACTTTGGGCACGTGAGAGGTAGGGTTCTTTGGAGAAGAAGCTAATGCTCGGAAAAATTGAAGGCATCAGGAAAAGAGAAAGACCAAATGCGAGGTGGATCGACTCCATAAAAGAAGCCATAGACATGAACCAGCAGGAACTGAGCAGGGCTGATGGAGGAAGGGCAGTGTCAAAATCACGCATTCATAGGGTTCCCAAGAATTGGAGCAAACCGAATGGCCCAAAACACACGCACACAAATGTGACTTATTAAACTCTTTGGTTCCAAAACTTCCTGTCCTCTGAACTAAACTAAAATGGAAGTTACCAGTTGGTAAACAACTCTCCAAACGAATAATCCCACCTAGGAGAAGGGGGAGCTGTTATTATCATCACTATTACTCTTTCCCTAAATAACATGAGGCAAGAACTCGGTGGCAGGTTTTTATTTGGAAATATTACGGTTCTTCTGAAAAGAGACGATTTTCTTTTTTTCCAGAATGTGTTTGTAGACTCTGTCTTGTGGTAGAAAGAAACCTGGAGTTTTTTAACATTATTTTTTCTTCTTCATGAAATATGTATGTTCCACAAATTCTTCAGTTCTTCCAACCTGCACTTTTAATAGTTCTTTCGGAGAAGTAAAGGACCAAAGACTTTCGATGGTTTTCAATAATGTAACATGTTTTTCCTTTCAGGATAAGATTTACCATTGGTACTTCTATATGTTCAGATGTGGAAGATGTCTAATACCCCTCATCCACCTACACACACACTTACATATCTAGACACACAGGCATAGACAGTAAACAATCTGGTGAAATTTGCTGGCACAAATCAAAGTCTGTTGGCAATTTAGTAGGTGGGTGCACCCTTCTGTTAGTTAATACAGAGGTGTCATTTGCTGCACATATAATATGCAACTATTGAAAATGTCGTAAAAAGACTTGATATACTTATTCTAGTTAAGAATACTTGACATTTTATAAGAAGGTACTCTGTTCATAGGAGAAAATGAATAAAGCCTTTCTATCATGAGTAGAAAGAGAAATTTTTCTTCCACATCCAATCCAATGACCAATTCACATATTTCTTGACACAATAGACAAGAATATGAACTTTTAAATATCAGGTTTCGTCTTTGTGCTTCATCCTTATGCTTCATCTTCATGCATAATCTTAGCTATTATTGCTGACACACTCTTTAATTTTTCTCCAGTTATATATGTATCCAAAAATCCTTTTTATATTTGATCACCGTGACATCATTTCTTATTTTAATGATTTTTTTCCTGTCACGTTAGCCTGAAACTTATGTTCAGTAATAAAATTGAAAAACATATTACAACAGGACATTATCATAGGTTCAGGAAGTATAAATATTTTGCATTATATATAAAACTAACGTAATTCAAACATATTTTTTACAGTTTATAAATTGTTTTTTATTCTTAAGAGATTTATTTTTCCTGTGTTTCATAAGATTGTATTTTGATGATTTTGTTGTTATTATTAATCCTCACCCAAGGATATTTTCTCTATTTTTTTTTCAGAGAGAGTGGAAGAGGGCAAAGGGGAAAGAGACAGAAGAGAGAGAGAAACAGTGGTATGAGAGAGACACACCGATTGATTGCTTCCCATATGCACCCAAACCAGGTCAGGGATCACCTGCAACTGAGGTACATGACCAAAAATTTAACCTGCAACCTTTTGGTGCACATGCTGATGCTATAACCACTGAACAAACTGGCCAGGGCTCATTCATATTTTTATTACAATTATTTAAATAACAACTGATGAAAATTTAATTTTATATAATAAAAGCATAAGTGTCTGGTCATCTGTCAACCAATCAAAGCATAATATGCTAATGATATTTTAAGGTCATTCAATGCTCACTATGACGTGCACTGACCACCAGGGGGCAGATGCTCAACGCAGGAGCCAGAAGCCAGGCTCACAGCGGGCGAGTGCAGTGGCGATGGCGGGAGCCTCTTCTGCCTCTGCAGCAGCACTAAGCTGTGAGTCAGATATCCCCTGAGGGTTCCCAGACTGTGAGAGGGCGCAGGCCAGGCTGAGGGACCCCCGCCCAAGTGCACGAATTTTGTGCACTGGGCCTTTAATAAAGATATAATAAAGAAACTTCATCATGAACTTTAGTGCCGCCCAAGACCTTCTTAGGAAAAAATGAAGCAAAGACAAGTCTCATTCAACAACAACTTATAGGAGCAATTTGTAAATTTTTGTTAGATTCCTGGTATTTATACATCATATATCTAAAATAAGTATAGAAGGAGGTTAGGATTAGAAAACAAAACATTATGTATGTTTAAAATATTGCTTTTCAAAAAGCAAATATAACATATATAAAAGGCATTTATAAAATTAAAATGTAAGTTTAAACCTTTAAAAACATATTGATATTCCTTTTTTCAATGTGTATCCACTCATAGAGCTGTCACATTATTAAAAAAACAAACAAACAAACAAAAACAAAATTACTGGACTTTCATTTTTCCAAAATTTCCAACAAAATGATCTTTACTTGATAAACCTCTGGATTGCCAATCATTTCAATCTGCATTCAATGATGACATAATTAACCCTGAGACCCATTTCTGTCCAGTGAGCCATTAACAGTCACAATCACAGGACACTGATTTTAAGGAGCCCATTAATTTATAAGCTCCTTCAGCCTCTTAGCAGACTATAGTGGTTCTTTATTTTAAATTCTGATTCAAAACAGAATCAAAGCTAAATTAAAAATTTAAATAATGCCAGTCCTATATTCTGAGACTTTATGGTTTGTACTTTAAAAATAAAAATCTCAGAAGATTTAAGATGGAAGCAGAGTAGATGTCACAGTCATCTCCTCCCAGAACCAAACTGGAATTACAAATAAAATACAGAACGATCAACCTGAATAATCAACTGAAGACTAACTGAACAGAAGTCTTATAACCAAAGTTTTACTGGAGCCCCATTGTGACTAGTAGGAAGGGCGGAGATGGGAGAAAGGCTGGTCCTGCTCCCACCAGCTGTGACTGAGAATTCAGAGGGATACATCAGCTGCAAAGTTTCCACCTCAGGAGTGTGGGGTTTCAACTCGATGCTGGGCTTCCCAGCACAGAACATCAGAGCCAGGAAGAGATGCCCACATAACACCTGGCTGTGAAAATCAGTGGGGATTCTGACCACCAGGGAGAGACAGGAGTGTCCTAGAAATCCAAGTGCACTCTAAAAGGGCCAACACAAAAAATCTTATTTGCAATCACTCACTTTTGAGTCCTGGGGAGGGAGGGCAGAGCACACTAGAGTTGTGTGAGGAGAGACTGGAGTTTGTGGCTCCAGGGAGAGAGTTGAAAATCAGCCACAAAGGTTCCTGGACTGAGTCCCTCTTCTGCACCACAGAGGACATCTTTTTGGGTGGAACACGCCCCACCATACCACATCAGCCTGGGGGAATCCAATAGCTCCACCATGTGGATTCCTTGTCTCCGCTCCCTGTGAAGTTCATGCCCTATGAAAGAGTCAGCTGCCTGGGCACAGGATGTCAGTGACTGAGTTGTGTTGCTTTTGGGCAGGGATCATTTTCCCCATGTTCCAGTGAGCCTGACAAGGGCCTTCCCCTCATAAGAGATCCACTAATCCCAACCTCCAGATTCCTTGCAGCACAGCCATACCTAGCTCTGGCTCTCCTAGTCAAATGTCTCGGCAGAATCTGGGACAGAATGTTGTGTGGCCCTAGGATAGGTGTCATTTTTCCCCCTCACATCGCACCAGTGCAGAACCCTTCCTTCATACCAAATCTTAATCTGTTTGGACCTGATAAATTCTGCACACCTCCCCCTGGTAATTCCCTGAGTCCTCAACCCCACCACAAAGTTCTGCTGTCACCTGGAGGGTGCCAACTAGCTTTGGAGAACCCTGGAACTTCTGATGAATGGCTTCAGGCCCAACACTGGCATCGAGTTTGAACTGTATCAGTCTGGTGCACATCACTCACATCTACCTTGTGTCTCACTGAGAACCTATCTCGTGTAACTCAACTACTGCTAGAAGCTCTTTCAGTGACTGAGCATAACAGGCAGCCAGCAGGCAGAGTCAGGGGGAGGCATGTGGAGGTGAATTTTGGGATGCTTTCAGCCTTTTGCTGACCTGCCGGGCTTGGTGCTGGTGGAAGCTGGCCTTGGTGCAGTTTGGTTGTTCCCATGTACATCCAGGCCTAGCAGAGACAGCCATAAACTATGAATTGCTTTGTAGCTCCAGAATCGTAGCCCAGGGGCAGTCATAGGCAGCATCTGAGGTTTATCTGCAACAGAAATCCTCCCAAGAGTCCCCAGAACCAACACACCCAGTGGCAAGCTTCAGACAACATCAGAGCAGGATCCAGTTAGATTCATAAGTGGTACTTCCAAATGGAGATTTCAGCAGACATCAGAACTTCTTGAGACAGATCCCACTTAGTGTGGTCAGCACAGGTACAGCCACTAGTAGATTGTGGTCAGGGGTGATCCTCAGATTAAGCCAGCATGGGGGTTGACTCCACACCTGGATGGCCATGAGCAATCAAAGCTCAATTACAATAGGAGGACTCAAATAAACCACACAGAAGCATTTCTGGAGAACGTAGCTCAGGTGATCAAGGAGACTATGACACTAGATCCCACAGGGTACCTACTCTATAAGGTCAACAACACTGGTGGACAACAACAACAACAACAAAATATAAAACAGAGAGGCAGCCAAAATGGGGACAAACACACACGCGCGCACGCGCGCGCGCACACACACACACACACACACACACACACACACACACGAATGCCTGGAACAAAAGAACAGGAGAAATCTCCAGAGAAAGAACTAAATGACATGCTGGGAACAATCTACCAGATAGAGAATTCAAAACAATGTTTATAAGGATGCTCAAAAAAAACTTAGGAAGAACTTCAACAAGGAGCTAGAAAGCATAAAAAAAGGACATAGGAACCATAACAAATTACCAGTCAAGAATGAAGAATACAATATCTGAAATGAAGAAAACACTAGAATAAATCTATAAGGGCATTCCAAGATGGTGGCAGATTAAGTGGAAGCTACACTGATATTCTCCTTGGACCAAATTGGAATAAGAACTAAAATATATGAAAATAATCATGAATAACCAACTGAAGACTAACTACAGAGGCCCCTTGTCACTAAGGATATAAAGAAGAGACCACATGGAGACTGGTAGGAAGTGCAGAGGCACAAGAGGGCTGGATAAGCTCCCACAGGCAGCAGCTGAAGTTTGCAGGGATATCTCAGCTGTGGGGGGTTCCCCCTGAGGCCTAAACCCTAAATGGGCTTTAAAGCCCTGAGTAGCAGAAATTGGAAAGGTGCCCAATTTCTGGCTATGAAAAGCACCGAGGGTTCTGTCTGGTAGGGAGATGTGGCTAGAAACACAGGCACTCTCTTAAATGACCAACATAGTAGGTTTCCACTCACTTTATGCTCTGGCTGAGGGAGGGCAGAGCAGACTAGAGCTGCAGACTAGAGTCTAGGGTTAGTCTGGGGAGAGAGCTGAGAAAACAGGCATCAGGATCCCTGTGCTGAGTTATATCCCAATACTGCGGAGGCCAGCTTTCACAGCAACACAACTTTAGCCTGGGGGGAAGCATTCGCCACATTTATTGGAAAACATCTTGCCCTACCTACTATAGTTTATACCCTTCTGAGGACTACAGCCTGAGGTTCATTAAATGATTGAGATTTATTGTCAGCCTGCAGGTAGAAGTGGATCTCTGAGTGCTTTGAGTCTTTCTTGCCTGACCTGCTCTTGGGCCCAGAGCTAGCAAAAGCAGACAGCTTCATCCTTTCCACACTCAACCAGCCCTAGCAGAGGGAGCACAAGCAGTGGACCGCTGAGAGCTCCAAGCAGGGTACTCTGAGTCAGTCACAAACAGAGTCTGACATTGGACTGCACCAAAGACCCTCCAAAAAGGCTCAAATCGAAAACACCCAATAGCCAGCTTCAGATAACATCAGAAAAGGATCCAATAAGTTTCACAAGCAGAATATCCAGAGGGAGGTATTGGTAGGCTCCAAACCTTGAAGAGGATGCCACTTCATGTAATAATCACTTGCACAGCAGGCCAAACACTGTGTTTGGAGTTGAGTCTCACTGTCAACCAGCCTGAGGAAGTTCAACCCATTCATGAATAGGCAATGGCAGTCAAGACTTAACTAAAACAAACAAACATACAAACAAACAAACAAGACACAGGGCCTACAAAATGCACACAGAGGGCACTATCAGAGTACCCAGGTCTGGTGATCAGGGAGACTGCACCACTGGGTCCCACAGGTCACCTACTACATAAAGTCAATCTACCAAGACTGTGAGTCATATCACACTTACCTAATACATACAAACAAACCCAAACAGGCAATCACAATTGGGAGACAAAGAAAAGTCCCAAATAAAACAATGAGAACTTTCCAGAAGAAGAGCTAAATAAAATAGAGATAAGCAATTTAACAGATAAAGTTCAGAGCAATATTGATAAGGATGTTCAACATTATGAAAAAAGACATAGAAACTATGAAAAACAATCAGTTGGAAATGAAGAAAGACATAGTGGAAATAAGAAATACACTAGAAGGAATAAATAGCAGAGTAGAGGAAGCTGAGGATCAACTCAGAGAATTAGAAGACAAGATAGAAAAAAATCACTCAATTAGAGAACCAAAAAAAAAAAAAAAAAAAAAAAAGAAAGAGAAAGAAAAAAATAGGAGGACAGTATAAGGGAGCTGTGGGACATCATGAAATGTAACAATATCTGAAGGATATGAGTACCATAGGGAGAAGAAAGTGAGCAAGGTATCAAGAGACTGTTTGAAGAAATAATGGCAGAAAACTTTCCTAAACTGGTAAAGGAAAAAGTAACACAAGTTCAGGGAGTCCCAAGCAAAAAGAACCCAAAGGGGTCCAAAAGAGACACATCATAATTAAAATGCCAAAGATTAAAGACAAAGAGAGAATCTCAAAGGCAACAAGAGAAAAGCAATTTGTTACCTACAAAGGAGCTACCATAAAGCTGTCAGATGCTTTTTCATCAGAAACTCTACAGGCCAAAAGAGAATGGCAGGAAGTATTCAAGGTAATGAAAAGCAAGGATCTGAAAACAAGGTTACTATATACAGCAAGGCTATCATTCACAATAGATGGTAAAATAAAGAGCTTCCCAGACAAAAAAGGCTAAGGAGATTGTCACCACAAAACCAGCACTGAAAGAAATGCTAAAGGGACAGCTGTAATGAGAACAAGAAATACAGAGTGATAGAAACATAGGCATAAATAATAAAAATGGAAATGAATAAGTACCTATCAGTAATAATCTTAAGTGTAAATGGCTTAAATGTTCCAATGAAAAGACATAGGTTAGCTGAATGGATATGTAAACATGACCAAATTCATACTGTCTACAAGAGACCCACCTCAGAGCAAAAGACTCCAACAGGATGAAAGTGAAAGGATGGAAAAAAAATTCCATGCAAATGGAAATGAAGGGAAAAAAAAAAAAGCAGGGGTAGCAATACTTATATGTGACAGAATAGACTTCAAAATAATAAAAGAGACAATGAAGATCACTACATAATACTAAAGAGAAGAATCCAACAAGTGGATATAATCCTGGTAAACATATATGCACCCAATATAGGAGCACCTAAATAAAAAAAAAAAAATTAAAAAAACCTCTTGATGACTTTAAGAGAAAAACCGCAAGTAAGGGACTTCAAAAGCCCACTGACGTCAGTGGATGGATATTCCAGACAAAAAAGAATCAACAAAGAAATAGTGACACTCAATGAAACACTAGATTGGATAGATTTAATTGAGATTTGCAGAGCATTTCACCCCAAGGTGGCATAATATACAGTATTCTCAAGTGCAGATGGGACATTCTCAAAGATAGACCACATATTAGGACACAAAGTAAATTTCTACAAGTTCAAGAAAATTGAAAACATATCAAGCATCTTTTCTGATCACAATGACATGAAACTAAAAATCAACTACAATAAAAAAACTCAAAAAATTCAAACACATGGAAACGAAATAACATGTTATTAAACAATGAATGGGTTACCAATGAGATCAAGAAAGAAATTTAAAATGTCCTGGACACAAGTGAAAATGAACACACAACGACCCAAAATCTCTGGGACACAGCACCTGAGAGGGAAGTACATAGCACTACAGGTCTACATCAAGAAACAAGTGAAATACCTAATAAACTATCTGACACTAAAACTTAAAGAATTAGAAAGAAAGCAACAAGAAAAACCCAAAGGAAGGAAATAATAAAAATCAGAGAAGAAATAAATGTCATACAGATTAAAGAAATAATACTAAGACCAATGAAACCAACAGGTGGCTCTCTGAAAAGATAAGAAAAGGTTAATGAAGCTTTAGCCAGATTCATCAAAAAACAGAGAGAGAGAGGACCCAAATAAATAAAATCAGAAATGAAAGAAGTGAAGCAACAACTGACACCATAGAAATACAAAGGATTGTAAGACAATATTAAAAACAACTATATGCCAACAAATTGAACAACCTGTACAAAGTGGACAAATTCCTAGAAACATTCAGGTCTAAAACTGAGTCAGAAAATCTGAATAGAGTAATATCAATTAATGAAATTAAAGCAGTAAAAAAAAACACTACCAGCAAACAAAAGTCCTGGGCTGAATGGCTTCACAGGAAAGTTTTACCAAACATTCAAGAAAGAACTAAGAAATATCCTCCTCAAACAATTAAAAAATTCAAGAGTAAGGAAGACTTCTAAGCTCTTTTGTGAGGCCAGCATTATCCTAATTCCAAAACCAGATAAAGACACTACAAAGAAAAAAAATTACAGGCCAATATGCCTGATGAACATAGATGCTAAAATCCTCAACAACAACAACAACAACAAAAATATTATGCAATCACATCAGGAATTATATTAAAATGATTATCCAACGTGACAAAGACGGATTTATCCTAGGGATGCAAGGCTGCTACAATATTCACAAATTAATAAATGTGATGCATCACATTCTGCAAAGAAAATGAAAGAAAGTCATATGATCATAACATTAGATGCAGAAAAAGCATTTGACAAAATCCAGCACCCTTTTTGATTAAAAACTCTTAGGAAAGTGGAAATAGAGGGATTATACCTTAACATAATAAAGGCCGTATTTGACAAAACTACAGCCAGCATCATACTCAATGAGCAAAAACTAAAAGTGTTTCCCTTAAGAACATTAACAAGACAGGTATATCTGCTTTCACCACTTATTCAGCATAGTACTGGAAGGCTTAGCCATAGTAATAAGACAAGAAGAAGAAATAAAAGGTATCCAAATTGGAAAGGAGGAAGTGAAACTGACATTATTCACAGATGACATGATATTGTGCATGGAAAACCCTGAACACCACCAAAATATTTCTAGAGTTAAATGAATTGGCAACATGCAGGGTACAAAATTAGCACCTAGAAATGGATGGCATTTTCATGCACCAATAATGAAATCTCAGAAAGTGAAACTAAACAGTCACATTTACCATTGCAACAAAAATATTAAGATACTTAGGAATCAACTTAACCAAGGAGGTAAAACACTTATAATGGGAAAACTACAGGATGTTGATAAGAGATACAGGAAAATATAAACAAATGGAAGAATAAACCGTGTTCATGGATTGGTAGAATCAACATCATTAAATGTCCATAGTACCCAAGGCAATCTATAGATTCAATGCAATTCCTATTAAAATACCAATGGCATATTTCACAGATCTAGAACAAACACTACAAAAATTTATATGGAACAAAAAAAAATCCCAAATATCCATAGCAACCTTGAGAAAGAAGAACAAAGTTTGGAAGGACCACAATTGCCGGGAGCCGGTCCATCCTTGCTGTTTCAAAGGACCTGGCATATATGGCATACTGTTCTTAAAATGTTTGCTCACCTTCTTGGCACTATGTGTTTTAACCAAGGTCTCTGAGAAAGGTTGTTTCCCCAGGTAGGGATTTTCCCCTGAAGTTAGGGAGGGAATAAAACCTCTTAACTAAGTACCAGGCGGGTAATTAATCACTTTAACTACGAACAATCATGCTTAAGCTACATAATCTTTACTCCCTGGAATGGAGATAAGAAACACCCTAACCTTTGGAATAGAGATTGATAGGATTGGAATCAACTGGTATAAATACAGATGTAACAACACAGAACTTAGAAGACAGAACTTAGAAGACAGAACCTACACAGAACCTAGAGACAGAAGAACTTCGCTGGAGAGAACATGGCAAAAGATCCTGGACTGAACCTGACTACAGAAATTGTCAAGAGAACCTGACTAGAACCTGGTGACTGAACCTGGCTGGAGAACCTGGACAGAACCTGGCTGAAGAACCTAGCGAGGGAACATGGCTACAGAACCTGGCTGGAGAACCTGGAGAACCTAGCAAGAGAACATGGACTCAGAACCTGGCTGGAGATCCTAACCAGAACTTCGCTGGAGATCCAGACCAGAACTTGGCTAGAGATCCTGGCTAGGCTGCTGAACAACTGAACGCTGTCTCCGTGTCATTCCTTCTTCGCCGACTCCGTCCAAACCTTTGGGGACCCCTGGACCTGCTGGGGTTGGACCCCAGCACACAATCCCAGGTATCAAATTATACTACAAAGCCACTATAATCAACAGCCTGGTACTTGCACAAGAACAGGCATATAGGTAAATGGAACAGAACAGAGACCCCAGAAATCAATACAAGCCATTTTGTTCAATTAATATTTGACAAAGGAGGCAAGAGCATACAATGGAGTCCAAGACAGTCTCTTCCATAAACAGTGCTGGGAAAATGAGACAGATACATGCAAGAAAATGAAACTAGACCACCAACTTATACCATACACAAGAATAAATTCAAAATGGATAAAAACAGATACTTTTGAAAGAGGACGTACAGAAGGCCAAGAGACATATGAAAACATGCTCAAAGTCACTAATCATCTGAGAGATGCAAATCAAAACGACAATGCAGTACCATCTCACACCTGTCATAAACACTAACATCAACAAATCAAAAAATGACAAGTCCTGGTGAAGATGCAGAGAAACGGAACCCTCGTGAACTGCTGGTGGGAATGCAGACTGGTGCAGCCACTGTGGAGAACAATATGGAGTTTCCTCAAAAACAAACAAACAAACAAAAAAACCACCTAAAAATAGAACTCCCATTTGACGCAGTGATCCCACTTCTAGGAATATAACCCAAGAAACCAGAAACACCAATCAGAAAGGATATATGCACCCCTATGTTCATAGCAGCACAATTTACCATAGGTAAGATTTGGAAACAGCCTAAGTGCCCATCAGCAGATGAGTGGATTAAAAAAACTGTAGTACATCTACACAATGGAATACTACGCTGCAGTAAAAAAAAAAAAAAGGAATTCTTACCATTTGCAACAGCATGGATGGAACTAGAGAGCATTACGCTAAGCAAAATAAGCCAGTCAGAGAAAGATAAATATCACATGACCTCACTCATTTGTGGAATATAATGAACAACATAAACTGATGAGCAAAAACAGATCCAGAGACAAAGAAGCATCGATCAGACATCAAACCTCAGAGGGAAGGCAGGGGAGTGTGGGGGTAAGGGGGCGAGATCAACCAAAGGGCTAGCATGCATGCATATAAGCCTAACCAATGGATACAGACACTGGGGTGGGGGTGGGTGGGTGTCATACGGGGAAAAAGGAGACATATGTAAAATTTTAGACAATAAAAAAATTATAAAAAAAACAAAAATTAAATTAAAAAATATATAAAATTTTAAAAAGAGTTAAAATGTAAGACATGAAACCATAAAAATGTGAGAAGAAACCACTAGCAGCAAAATCTCATACATTTCCTGATGTAGTATGTTTACTGATACATCTCCTAGGACAATGGAAAGTAAGGAAAAATAAACAAATGGAAGTACATCAAAATAAAAAATGTCTGCACAGTAAAAAGAAACCAAAAACAAAATGACAAGGGAGCCCAATGCATGGGAGAACATATTTGCCAATGATACATCTGATAAGGGGGTAATTTTCAAAATATACAGAAAATTCATACAACTTAAAAGGAAGATAAACAATCCAATTAAAAATGGGCAAAGGACCTAAATAGACACTTCTCCAAAGTGGACAGACAAAAAGCCAAGAGACATATGAAAAAATGCTCAAAGTCACCAACATCCGAGAGATGTGAATCAAAATAACAATGAGATATTATCTCACACCTGTCAGAATGGCTACCATCAATAAACGACAAGTGCTGGTGAGAATGTGGAGAAAAGGGAACCCTAGTGCTCTGCTGGTATGAATGCAGACTGGTGTAGTCATTGTGGAAAACAGTATGAAATTTGCTGAAAAAATTAAAAATGGAACTCCCATTTGACCTAGTGATCCCACTTCTAGGAATATATCCTAAGAAATCAGAAACACCAGTCAGAAAGGATATACACACCCCTGTGTTGATAGTGCAATTTACAGTAGCTAAGATTTGGAAATAAGCCAAAGCGCTGTCAACAGATGGGTGGATAAAAATGCCATGGTACATCTACACAATGGAATACTATGCAGCTGTAAAAAAGAAAGAACTCTTTGAGACAGCATGGATGGACCTGGAGAGAATTATGCTAAGCGAAATAAGCCAGTGAGAGAAAGACAAGTGTCACATGATCTTACTCATATGTGGGTTCTAATGAACAACATAAACCAATAAACAAAATAAATCCAGAGACATAGTAACATGGAACACACTGTTGAACCTCAGAGGCAAAGCAGGGTAAGATGGGTGGGTGGGAAACAAGCAGCCAAAGATCTTGTATGCATACATGCATAAAGCATGGACACAGACAATAGGGTGGTGAATGCCTTGTGTAGGGGTTGGGGGAGGGTTAGAAGAGGTCAATGGGGGGAAAAGAGAGACATATGTCATACTTTCAACAATGAAGATTTTTTTAAAAAACAAGAAAAATTGTTCATTGTTGAACATTTAGATTGTTTCTGCTTTTGTTGTTTTTATACACGATGTTACAGCTATGCCTATACATCTAGCTATATTAGTTTATTTGTTTTTAGAGAGAGTGGCATGGAAAAATATCAACAAAAATTATTGTCACATTTATTTTCTCTTCCTTATGTAAAAAGCATATCTTTGTTGTTGTTTTTTTTAAAAAAGTATATATTTTATTGATTTTTTACAGAGAAAAAGGGAGAGGGATAGAGAGTTAGAAACACCGATGAGAGAGAAACATCGATCAGCTGCCTCTTGCACGCCCACAACCAAGGTACATGCCCATGACCGGAATCAAACCTGGGACCCTTCAGTCCGCAGGCTGACGCTCTGTCCACTAAGCCAAACCGGTTAGGGCTATCTTTATTGTTAATAAATAATATGTATGGCCGTCATCAAAGCTAATTTGTGTACCTATCTGAACTTCCACTTACTTTGTTTATGATTCATATAGTTACAAAGTATTTTCTCCTAGCATTCTTCCAATACTTCATGCAGATATTCATACGGACATATCTATATTCATGTAACATTTCTCCTTCAGTTATAAACTTCCATCTTTGCCGTGTTCTATATATGCCGTCATAAGTCAGAATGAAACTTTTTCATGGTAGAATATAAATTGCTAGACAATGAAGTAGATGCACAAATAGCCATCATAGTTAAAGTTTAAGTCTAATCATGCTTTAAACTGAGTAACATAAAGGATAAATATCAAGACATTGAGATATTTATTAAAATATTATCAGTGAAATAAACAAGTCTTGAATCAAGTATAACAAAAACTACTTACTGCAATTAATTAAATCAATAAAAATTAGTTAAACTGAAACAGAGAAAAGTTTTCCATACATAACTATAACAACGTAAGAAAAAAACCTGAATCGATTAAAAGATAAAAAGCAATAATGAAAGATAGGGCACGTATCACTATTCATATAAAGTGAAAAAAGTAGGCCCCTGCTTCCTCAGGGGTAACTGATTTTTATTACTTAACTAAGTGCTTTCATTTATTCATCATAATGGATGATGAAGTGTTACATGTTATGTTTATTTTTCCAAATTACTAAAGGCAAACACCATTCATTCAGTAAACAGTCGGCCAAAAATATGTTCCTGCTTGTAGGAGTGCCTAAATCAAATGGAAGCTCGTGACTTCAAAACAGTGTGCTGATGTATATATAGTTCCTTGCTCTTCCATGGTACACACACATAGACAACTTGATCTCTTCCTACTATTTCATGATCAGTACAATGTCCTAAAAGTGTAATTCCATGGGGCCCACATACCATTAATGAATCCAGAGAGTACCTCCTGATAACCTGTGCATTACTTCAAAGGATTTTAAAATATTACTTCCCTTGATGTGAGGCTATCACTCTCTATGTGGAATATGATGGTCCGTGGTCTGGAAAGTGAGATAAACAAGGGAGAGTGATGGATAAAGAGCATCTCTTTCACTATAAAGGTAATGGAATGTAAGACATGAAATAAAGTCTCTCTTTTTTTTTGTATATTTGCTTGCTTCTGAGTTCATAGTTCTGTTCTAATTAGTTTAAGTACCTTAAATTTTCACCTTCAGGTATAAGAATTATTATTGTCATTTCATGTCCAAAAATAAAAACAGCATATGATGAAAATACAATAGAATAACCTTTGACAAAATGTGAAAAATCCTGTATAAAATGTAGTATAAAACTACATGATATCAGGAAATACTTAACACTGATTTTTATGTATAATAACTCTGAGTCAAAATTATTAGATGATGACTAAGTTTAACAAATTAAATGACAGTTTAATGGACTATATGAGAATTTTAGTGATACACCACTTGTTCATTCATTCTTCCATGTAGTCATTTATTCATTCAACAAACATTTGAACAACTGAGTGCAAGCTACTGATAAGAACCTAGAAGACAGAATGAGAAGAATGGATACAGTATACACCTTCATGAAGTATGCAGACAAAAATTAATAATCCCACAAATGTGTGATTGCAAGCTGTGATCACTGAGGTGAATGGAAAGTCCAGGATGCAGTGGGGCCATATAGAAGAAGGCAATCCAGTCTGTGATGTCGGAAGGCTTGGTAAAGGAATGCATTTCTGAGATCCGACTGGAAGGCTGGAAGGGCCTTGAGACAGTTGTGAGGTGCAGGGAAAAGGAATCGATGCTACATGAACAGAAGTATAGCCCCCCCCCCCCAAAGGACTCTACACTTTAATAAAAACTGCTAACTGTATTACCCCTAACTTTTTTGGTCCATTAAAGGCATGTGTCCTAACCTATTCAGCAGGACGCTAACTTGCTTAAAAGTAAACATTACTGGCTATGGATAGATTAGAAACAATTGCTTTGAATATTTTTTTGTGCATAAAATGATTATCATGGCCAGGCTCAGGGAAAATGTCGGGTCTATCTTTTTCTGGCTGAACATTGTATAGAAGACAGCACAGTATGCCAGTCTTTATTTTGCCTTTATTATTTACCTAAAGACAATGAAGAACAAATGGTTGGATTTACAAACACCTTGCAATGTTAGTATATTGCCCGCTCCTGCAAATAAGTACTGCCCCTCATGTGATGAGCCATGGATCATATCATATAAATAAATTCTAAGCCCTTAAAGCCCTAATTTTTTCCTTTAGAGAGAATTCTCAAATGTTTTTGCAAAAAAATGTCATGCTATCATCATTCTTTCTAAACCCATTCCCAGGACCAGCTGAAGTCAGGGGCCATCTGACTTCACCTCGTCCTGGGAATGGGTTTAGAAAGAATGATGGCAAGGGTTTGATTTATGCACCTTATGTTACAGGAACCTCAAATATATATACTTTCTAGATAGTCTGTCTAAGCCATGTACAATTTCTGAATCTCATGTTCTTGCCAAAGACTACAAGGTTTTTACTCTTTGCTATCTAATCCTTATCAAAATTTTAGATAAAGAAATAATATTTATGGAAGATTGCCTAAAGGACATACAGCACACCCATTATTCAGGTCAGATAATCTAAATTTTGTATCTCAATCTTACAAGGTCATGAATGTACTCATTCTAAACACAATTACAAATTTAATGCTTTACCACATTTTAAAATTGCTTTTATTGCACTTCACATTGGAATTATATATTTGGCATACACTGACAGATACCATAAGCAATAGCTTCGCTGTGTCTATTACGGGGTTACTGCTCATCCACAACATTACTCAGTGTGCCTTCATGGAGACTAGGACAAAAAATCCTTCAAGTCTAAGAATTGGAAAACATTGTGATTCCTTCTAGAAACTACTTTTTATTATATGATTTTTAAAACAGCATTGATCTTATAGTATAAGTACACCATCTCCTTAATTTAGCTGATAAATAGATCAAAGGTAAATTTGAGGACAATCCTAGCAATTCAGCAGGCCTCTATAAAACATATTTCTATAAGCTGATCCTACTTCAGTTTTTTTTTAATTTTATTGTTGAAAGTATTACTTATGTCCCCTTTTTCCTCCCATTAACCCCTGATAGCATGAGGCTGCTCCCTGACCCAGGCCTCCACCGCCCTATTGTCTGTGTCCATGAGTTACGCATATATGCATACAGGTTCTTTGGTTGATCTCTTCCCACTCACCCACCAACACCCACCTGCGCTCTGAGGTTCAACAGTGTGTTCCAAGCTTCTATATCTCTGGATCAATTTGGTTAAACAGTTTATTTTCTTCATTAGATTCCACATATGCGTGAGATCATGTGATACTTGTCTTTCCCTGACTGGCTTATGTCACTTAGCATAATATTCTCCTGGTCGCCCCATGTTGTCTCAAAGGTCAAGAGATCCTTCTGTTTTATGGCTGCATAATATTCCATGGTGTAAATATACCACAGCTTTTTTATCCACTCATCTACTGAGGGTACTTGGGTTCTTATCAGATCTTAGCTATTATAAATTGTGCTGCTATGAACATAGGGCTGCATACATTCTTTCTGATCGGTGTTTCAGGGTTCGTAGGATATATTTCTAGATGTGGGATCACTGGGTCAAATGGCAATTCCATTTTTTATTTTTCTAGGAAACTCTATACTGTTTTTCATAATGGCTGTACAAGTCTGCATTCCCACCAGCAGTGTACTAGGATTCCCTTATCTCCACATCCAGCACTTGACATTTGTTGATTTATTGATAGAAGCCATTCTGACAGGTGTGAGATAATGCCTCGTTGTCATTTTAATTTGCATCTCTCTGAAGATAAGTAACTTTTAGCTTTTTTTCATATGCCACTTTGGATAAGTGTCTATTAAGGTTCTTTGCCCATTTCTTAATTGGATTGTTTATCTTCCTTTTGTTAAGTTGTATATATTTTGGATATTAAATCTTTATCAGATTTATCATTGCCAAATGTGTGCACCCATACACTGGACTCATTTTTCAGTTTGTTAAAGGCTTCTCTTGCTGTGCAGAAGCTTTTGGTTTTGATGTGGTCCCATTGTTTATTTTCTCCTTAATTTTCACTGCCCTCGGAGATGTATCCACAAACATATTACTATGAAGATAGGTCTGAGATTTTGCTGCCTATGTTTTCTTCTAGGATTTTTATGGTTTCACATCTTACATTTAAGTCTTTTATACATTTTGAGTTTATTCTTGTGTATGATTGGTGGTCTGGTTTCTTTTCTTTCTCTCTTCCTTCCTTCCTCCCTCCCTCCCTCCCTCCCTCCCTCCCTCCCTCCCTCCCTCCCTCCTTCCCTCCCTTCCTTCCTTCCTTCCTTCCTTCCTTCCTTCCTTCCTTCCTTCCTTCCTTCCTTCCTTTCTTCTTTTTTTACATGTATCTGTCCTTTTTCCCAACACTTTTTGTTGAGCATAATTTATCGAACGTAATTGCTTGTATTGATTTCTGCACTCTCTGTTCTGTTCCATTGATGTATATGCCTGTTCTTGTGCCAGTATCAGGTTGTTTTGATTACAGTGGCTTTGTAGTATAATTTGATATCTGATATTGTGATCCCTCCAAACTTTGTTCTTCTTTCTCAAGATTACTGCAGCTATCTGGGATCTTTTTTGGATCCATATAAATTTTGTAGTGTTTGTTCTAGGTCTGTGAAATATGCCATTGGTAATTTAATAGGGACTACACTGAGTCTATAGATTGCTTTTGGTAGTATGGACATTTTAATGATGTTGATCCTACCAATCCATGAACAGGGTGTATTCTTCCACTTGTTTATATTTTCCTATATCTCTTTTGTCAGTGTCCTGTACTTTTCCCAGTACAAGTCTTTTACCTTCTGGGTTAAGTTTATTCTTAGGTATATTAATTTTTTTTGCTGCTGGGGTAAATAAGATTGTTTGTTTAGTTTCTCTTTTGGAGAATTAATTATTGGTATACAAAATTGCCATCGGTTTCTGGGTGTTAATTATGTATCCGGTTACCTTGACGAATTCCTTTATTTA
Source organism: Myotis myotis (assembly GCF_014108235.1). Lineage (NCBI taxonomy): Eukaryota > Metazoa > Chordata > Mammalia > Chiroptera > Vespertilionidae > Myotis > Myotis myotis. Next base: position 75,724,190 of record NW_023416315.1, read on the forward strand.
ATGTAGTAGTTTTTGGGTTTTCTATGTACAATATCATGTCACCTACAAATAATGACAGTTTTACTTCCTCCTTTCCAATGTGGATGCCTTTTTTCTCTTCTTATTGTCTGACTGCTATAACCAGGACTTCTAGTCCTGTGTTCAATAAGAATGGTGAAAGTGTATACCTCTGCCTTGTTCCTGCTCTTAGGGGAAACAGTTTTAGTTTTAGCCCATTTAGTTTTTGCTTGGCTGTATTATATATGGCTTTTATTATATTGAGGTCTGACCCCTTCATTCCCACTTTGCTGAGTATTTTTATCAAAAATCGGTGTTGGATTTTGTCAAATGCTCTTTCTGCATCAATTGATATGATCATGCGATTTTTGTAGTCTTATTGTATTCAGTTTTAATTAGCCTTAGGCTATTGACCACTGGGTGGGATAAGAGGTTTTCCAACAGGGTGGGGCAATTGCTTCTGCCTACAAGCTGATTGTTAGTCTCTCTCTCTTAATGGGACTCAGAAACTCCAAGATGTTTTCTAGTACTGTGGGGTAACTGCCTTCCCCTTGGCAAAAAAACAACCAGAGAATGATGTCCTCCACAGTGTGAGAGAATGACTCAGCACTGAAACCATGGTGGCTCCTCTTTGAGGTCCACCATCAGATCCCTCAAACCTGGCTTCTGCTCACACAGCTCCAGTCCACTCTGCCCTCCCTCTGCTGGAGTCCAAGGTGAGTGGCTGCACATGAAATTTTGTGCGTTATCCGTATAAGTGGGTGCCTGCATTTCCAGCCATCCCTCCCAGGCAGACCTGCTGGTTTTCTCAGCCTGATGTTATGTCGGTACCTTTCTCAGTTCTAGTGCTCTGTGCTGGGGAGCCCATCTTGGAGTTTAGGCCCCAGAGTTCTTATTGGGAGCCCCCCACAGCTGAGATAACCCTCCAGACCTTCAGCTGCTGTCTGTGAGAGCCTAGCCAACCCTTTTGTGCCTTAGCACTTCCTCACAGTCTCTACATAGTCCCACTTGCTGTCTTTGGTTATCAGGGTTCTCTCCAGCTAGTTTTCAGTTGATTATTCAGGATGCTTTTCTGTATTTTAGTTTAATTCCAGTTTGGTACTGGGAGCATGTCAGTGTAGCCCAGTGATGGCAAACCTTTTGAGCTCTGCATGTCAGCATTTTGAAAAACCCTAACTTAACTCTGGTGCTGTGTCACATATAGAAATTTTTTGATATTTGCAACCATAGTAAAACAAAAACTTATATTTTTGATATTTATTTTATATATTTAAATGCCATTTAACAAAGAAAAATCAACCAAAAAAATGAGTTCGCGGGTCACCTCTGACATGCGTGTCATAGGTTCGTCATCACTAGTGTAGCATCTACTTATTCCCCCACCATTTTGGAATCTCTCCCATTTTAGTTTTATTTATTTCCTCCATATATTTCTGTTCATTTGATCATATTAATGTTTATTATCATGGTTTTCAATTTATGAAAATCTTTGATATGATAGAATAAACAAAAATGTTATACCTCTTTAAATGGAGTTTATTTTTAAATTTATGTTTATTATTATTTTTAATTTATAATTTAATGTTGAAAATATTACAGATACCACCCTCCCTCCACTTGACTCCCTGCCCTCAGGCCTTCACTGCACTATTGCTTATGTCCATGAGCTTTGCATTTATGCATATAAGCATATAAGTATTTGGTTAAATTCATCCCTGATCCCACTTCCTTCTGAGTTTAAATTAAGTTCAACTTAACTTTAAGATTAATGGAAATATAATGTTTATATATATGTATTTTGAGAAAATTTCTTTTAAAAAAACTGGAAGTTTTTTTTTATTACAGATCTTGATTATTGATTTTTAATTCTATATTGCCTACTATTATTTGAAATTTGCTGTGTGATGAAGGTCAAAAATGTCATTTTGCATACATTTTTTACTTTCTTGAAAGCAAAATATTAAATCTAATTTGAAATAAAAGATTCCAGAGTCTACAATGAGATAAAAATTGGAGCATCTATGAAATTTTATATACTAATCATCTTATAAACTTAAATTCTGAAGAGTTTAGGTAAATGGTACCAAAAGCAAGGGCATTCAGAGATATCTAACTTCTTTCTTCCCAATGTTCTGATACTTAAATATGAGTAACAACCTTACACTGAGAACCATTATGGGTTATGTTTAAAAGCATCTATATTAAATTTTTGAAGTATTAATTTATAAATTTATCTGTACATAATGTTGAATACCTAGAGGTTTAATGTAAAAATGTAATTCCCTTGTTGCCATGAATTATATAACCTATGATAAAATAACTAAATGCAAAGATAACTAGCAAAAACAGATATTTAAAAATATTTAAAGCCTATAAAAATTCTCCTAAACAAATATGTTGATATAATATAAGGGTAAAATGAATAGAATATAAAATAACTTCTTTAATGTGATATACTTACTAAACCTCATTCATAAACAGTGGTGGCCAAGAAGAATTGTTTCCTGTGTTCCAATTATAGGGACTAGGTTCTTATATTGAATACAGACAGATCTCATATGCAACTAGAAACAAATGAAGGAATGGAAAACTGCATTGAAAGATAAGGGGTAAAAGAATCATCAATATCAGCATGGAGCAGTCTAGTAAAACGTTTGAAAGAGGAAGGCCTGATGAAATACAAATACAAATGTCCCTGAAAAATTAAAAGTAAGAAGGCTTGAAATGTTCAGAGAACGAATGTAAACAAACTATGATCATAGGGTATTTCAAAGAGAACTGAGCATGGTATCTGAATATAAAGAAAGACTGGGAGCTGAATGGGCTGGTCTGACACTCATATGCGCCATTTTATTATTAGGGAGGAAGATTGCCTCTGCAAAGGCAACCTGTGAGGAGTAAGAGTTCCTAGCCCCACACCAGATCCCTAACCCAGGGTGCCAGAGCTGGGAAGAGAAGTTCCCCAAAGTACAGGTTATAAAAACAAGCAGGGATTGTGGCTTAGTGACACAGAGGCTGCTGAAGACTCAGGTGTTCCATTTAAAGGTTGGCACATGAACCTACTCAGACTCACAGAACCTGGCAGCTTTAGGGGACCCAGACACATACAAGGAGGAACTTAATTGTCTGGCATCAGGGCAGAGACTCAGGGGCAGATTTCTCCAAGACAGGGGTGCTTGCAGGAATCATTGTTCCTGTGCTGGGACCTCCCTTGTTCCAGGGCTGCCTGGCAGCCATATCTGAGTCTCTATCAGCCTGGAGCACAAAGTATATTCCCTCCTGGGGTTTCCCTGAGACCCCACCCCATCAAATTTGCAGCCCCACCCAAGCTGTTTGCAGTAGCTTTTCCATATGAATGGCCTGTCCAAGATCAGGTTTCAAACTTCGCTAAAATCTCTCAAATAAGCTTCAGCTGGTGAAAGTGTGCCCTAAACCTATCAAGACCCAGCACTAGCACCAGCCTGCTTGGCTTTACAGCTGGGCCTCACCTAGACACCTCCAAGCCCAATACAAATAGCAAGTAGCAGCCATCCCCAGATTCTGCTGTAGTTCCTGCTGGGTGGCCCCAGGCAGTGGCTGGCTTCGCACCTCACAAGAGGCCCTAGAGCCAGTGCACCTAGTGGACAATTTCAGACCATAGGACATTACAACTCTACACAACCATAAGTGACACAGTCAAGAACACCAAAACCCCACTGAAGCAAGTCCTGCTCCATGGGGGTGGCTCCTGAACAGCAGTTCTCCAACTATAGTTGCAGCTGGTCCTTACAGCCAATTGGCCTAGAGGTCAACTCCTCCCAGTAATTCCAATAGCAACCAAGGCTTAACTACAAGTCTGCGCTTGCAGCCCACCCAGGGGCACACCTAGAGTTCCCAGCTCAGGTGACTAGGGAGTCTGAGCTACTGTAGGAGACCTACTACACTCTACCAATTCCATGAGACGTAACAGTTCTACCTAATACATAGAAACAAGAAGCAACAAAATGTGGAGACAAAGAAACATGTCACAAATGAAAGAAATGGAAGCAAGAAAACTACTGGACACAGAATTCAAAACCATGGTTATAAGGTTACTCAAGGATCTTCATGAGACTTCAAGGATATTAGAGAGAATGTCAAAAACATGAAAAAGGACCATTCAGAAATTAAGCATACACTAACTGAAATAAAAAATAATTTACAGGGATTCAACAATAGAATAGAGGATTCTGAGAATCAAATCAATAATACGAAATATGAGAAAGCAAAATCACCCAATCTGAAGAGCAAAATGAAAAAAGAATCCAAAAATATGAAGAGAGTGTAAGGAGCCTCTGTGACAACTTGAAGAGTACCAACATTCACATTATGGGGGTGCCAGAAGGAGAGGGGAAAGAGAAAATATTGAAAACCTATTTGAATAAATAATGACAGAAAACTTCCCCTACTTGGTGAAAGAAATACTTATTAAGTCCAGGAAGCACAGGGAGTCCCAAACAAAAGGAACTCAAAGAGGCCCACCAAGACATGGTATAATTAACATGTTAAAGACAGAGAGAAGGTTAAAAGCATCAAGAGAAAAGCATTTAGTTACCTACACTGCAAGCAAAAGTGAAAGTAAAGAGTTGTAATGGAAGAATTAGAAAGATTAATGATGCTGAATTTTAAAAAGAGAAGGTTCTAGCTATAAGAAATTTCAACAACATATTCCACGTGAAAAGATTGTAATGAGGCCAAAATCACAATCTCTTGCTTTGAAAATCAAACATATGTTGATACAAAAAAAAAAAACAACACACACAACTCTTTGCTCCAAAATATTGATAGGCATAAGGATTGACAGGATTTTTAAAATAAAAATGTACAGTTCTGCACCTTGAAGAAGTTCTCCAGAACTAACATAATCACTTCTAGTTTGACTTGAGAAAAGTGACAGAACTCTTAGACTGTTTTCTAGTTGTAATAACTGCAGAATCACTTGACTAAAATCCTAAAAAAAAGATAAATTCTAAAAAGAATAACAGTATCAGTTTTTTTTACATTGCACTTATTCCTTGGAGAAAAATTATTAGTTATTTGATGGTATTTCATACCGTTAAATACAATGGACTTGAGATTACTGACAGTCAATTATTTCTGAATGGTCAACTGATAGAAAAATAATTATTTCTTCTAAAAATGAGTAACTGAATAAATTGGGTAATTGGAAGGGGTTTCCTTTTTCAATGTTGCATCTTCAGTGGGGGACAAATCATTGTAGCTCTTGCTTAGAATGTAGAATGATCACATTTTCTTAGTTGGGAGAAGAGCTTTTGGCAACCCATCTTTTCACTGAATACATGTGTCATATATAAGTCTATTATGCTTCCTCCCTCTTTTATACTTAAATAAGAGATATGAAATTCATTTCTTCTGTACTTGTAAAATGAATAAATTTCTCTGTACAAAACCAAAGGAAAAGAAGATCTCACAGTGTTTAATAGTATCACAAGGACAATGTACTGCTGTAATACTTTTAGTCTGAAGTAGATAAACTCAAATTATAGTTTAACCTCCCATAATAAGAACCATTCCACTTTGAAAACATTTGTTGCAAAATTAAAAGAGATAGTGGGTTTTAAGGGCATTAAAAGAGGCTCTGCTGTGTTTCCACTCATTGGTGGTGAAAAAATGCCCAAAATCGCATACATGGACAGGGGTTGATATACAGAATAAATACTCAGTGAGAACTAATATATGCAGAAGTTAATGTTAATTAACATAAAATATGTGACAAACTAAACAAAAGATATTAATGAGTTAGATACAAATCTGCAAAGGAACTCATCCCTTTAATCTATACAAGTCCACTAAGATATTTATGCCAATAAAAGTTAATTTTGCTTAAATAAGAAATCAAATATGAGGAGATACCACACATGACCTAAATCATCCTCACACACAAACACTCATGTATGTCATATAACAAAATAATTTTGTCTGAGCACATAATCAAATCAGTACATGAAACATAACACAACAAATATCTAACTTACAATAAACCCTACATTTAACCATCTGACAATGACAAATGTGAATGCTAGGTTTATAAAAGACAAAGTAACCACATTCTGTAGAAAATGGACTGTAGTCTTAGAAAGATCTGCTTTCAAATATAGAGTCCACTATTTAAAATCCGTAGATTTTTTATATTTAACTTAACCCCTCTTTGTCTCAGATTTCTTGTCTGTACATCTCTACATCTAATAGGATTATTATTAAGGTTTAATGAGACCCTATATGCTTTAATGTGTGTCCATAAAAATCTTGTGTATGAACTTTGGCAACAGAAAAGTTTATAGACTAAGCCTGGCTTTCTCTCTTTACTGTGGTCAAAGTACCTAACCTATTTGAGTCTTAGTTTTCTCATATGCAATTTGTGGATAAAATATTTTAAAAGTTCTTGATAAATTTCAAATGAAATAATATAAACAAAAAAGTACCTGGAATGAATACTCAATAAATTTTAATTTGTTTTATTTATGTCATCCCAAATCTGCAGCTTAAAAAAAATTGTGAGTCAAATTTATCTTTTGTACATTTCTCAGTTATTCATTCATTGTCCCTGTACTTACATGTTTGCTGAAAAAGGAAGTGGAGAATAAAGCCCAGAAATTATGAGATACTGCGCCAAGGATTGGTTTGTTGCAGAAATACTGGTAAAGTAGGATGCAAATTATTTCTAAAGAGAAAATTTCATTTACAGGATACTAGATATTCATGGTTACACCAATAAAAAGGCTCCTTGACAACTATATATATATATATGTATTTTGTCAGAGCAGGGAGGCCATCAGCATACCCTTTTTGTCACACACACTTGTAGAACAAATAATCTTTCCTTCTCTGGAGAAGTTCAAACAGTGGTGAAATAATTAAAAGCAAATTGTTCACCTTAGAATTTTAAATCTTACATTTCATTAAAAAAATATGGCGCCCTAACAGCACAGTGACCTCTAGGAGTAAAAAGCTTTAGATCACTGGTGAAGGTTGGGCTGGCCTTCCCCAGGCTGCCTGGTTCTCCTAGGCCCAGTTTGCCAAGAGCCAGAAAGGTTTCTTTTCTCAGAATGGGACTGGAAAGGCCGTGACCCCTGTGCAGAGAGGCACCCTGTATTGTGTGTGAGTCGTACAAGAGCCTAAGGTAATCTGAGAGCAGGGGCTGGAAGGTGCTATAAGCAGCTACCAAGACAGATCTGTGCAACAGCCGAGTTGAGTACTCATGACAGAAGCTCAGATTACTCCTCAAATATTAGGAGCATATATAAGTTCTTCCTGCTGCTCAGCATGGTGTGATTGAATAACTAGAACATTTTAGACCCTAAGTCCTTTAGGCCCCTGTGATTCCGTATTGAATGTGGTCTCAGAGATATAAAAATAAACAAAGAAGTCACGATATGGTCAAATTAGAGCAGGAAAGAGAGAAAGAGGGGGAAAAAAAAAGACAGATTGAAATGACTTAGGTAATGACCAGTTCCACAGTCGTGGCAACATATACAAAATGCCAGAAGAGCAGAGGGAAGATGTCAAAGTGGTGATTTTTGAACAGTGTTTTGGAAGTTGAAGTGACAAAGAAAATGTTGAAAAAAGGCACATGCCCTTCTGGGCCAGTTTGGCTCAGTGGATAGAACATTAGCCACGGACTGAAGGGTCCCGGGTTCAATTCTGGTCAAGGACATGTCCCTCGGCTGCAGGCTCGATCACTGGGCCTGGTCAGGGAGTTTGCAGGAGGCAACCAATCAATGGGTCTCTCTCACATCAGTGTTCCTCTCTCTCTGTGTCTCTCCCCCTTCCCTTGTACTCTCTCTAAAAATCAATGGGAAAATATTCTCAGGTGAAGATTAACAATAAAAAATAAGTAAGTAAATAAATAAATAAATAAATGTGAATTTAGGGAATGGCATGATGTACTCAGGAAATAATGAGTACACCAGTGCAAGCAGTATACAATCAACAAATCAAAGGCGACATAACTTAAAGGATAAAAGTGCTAAAAAATAGTAATTCAAGGAAGTAAGTATTATGAGACCAAGAGTTCATGATAAAATGTAAGTCTTGGATTCAAACAGCCTAAGATATTTAACAATATTCTGGAGACCCCAACTTACTCTTCTATTAAACAGGAAAAAATAAGATGCTTTTATCTAGAATTTCTATGTGACTCCAAATTTGAAATCAACAGTGACTGGTAGATTTTTCAGGGACATCTACCTGAGTGTTAAAGATTACAGTTTTAGCCTGGCTGCTGTGGCTCAGTGATTGAGCATCCACCCAGGAACCAAGGGGTCACGTCAGGGCACATGCCAGGATTGGGGCTCTATCCCAAGTAGGGGGCATGCAGGAGGCAGCCAATCCATGTTTCTCTCTCATCGATGTTTCTATTCAAATGTACAAATTAGAGTCATCTATATGAGAATGCAAAATTAATTCAGTATAAATGTAAATAAACTAGCTGCCAGGAGCGAAAGTAATGAATGCCCAGATTTTCCTGTATTGATTTCCCACTACAATAAGCATATGTTTTGGTAGTAAACAAGCAGTCATTGTGCTATGTAGAAGATATGTTGTGGGGAAGAAATGCCATTGATTTAGAAATTGAATTATGGATAGGATTCAAATGTGTCTACACTCCGAAGCATTTCAAGGGGGGGGCGGGGGAGGAGTAAAGCCTCCTCACCACGCTTCAAACAGCTTACATTCCGGTGGATAAAGAGAAATCATTAAAAGTAAAAAATAGTAAATTTTACAGTATGGTAAAAGGTAATGAATGCTATGGTAAGAAATTACAGAAGGATGAGGATGATGAATCAATGTGCCTGTAGAATTGCAATTTAAATAAGATAGTCAGGGCAGATTTCACTGAGAAAGTGACATCTTAGCAGACATGAAAGAGGTGATGAAGTTAGCCATGCAGATATCTGGAGGAAAAGCAACCTAGGCAAAGGGAACAGCCATTGCAAAGGCCCCGAGGAGGGAGCATGCCTATTTGGTTGAAAAACAGCAAGAAGGCTAATGTGGCACGGACAGAGTAAAGAAAAGGGCGGGTATAAGATATGATATCAGATTGTACATGGTTTTGTAGACCATTTTAAGGGTTTTAAATTTTTTAAAAAATATATTTTTATTGATTTTTTTACACAGAGGAAGGGAGAGAGATAGAGAGTTAGAAACATCGATGAGAGAGAAACATCGATTAGCTGCCTCCTGCACATCTCCCACTGGGGATGTGCCTGCAACCCAGGTACATGCCCTTGACCGGAATTGAACCTGGGACCCCTCAGTCCGCAGGCCGACGCTCTATCCACTGAGCCAAACCGGTTTCGGCAAGGGTTTTAAATTTTAACGTGCTGCAGGTAGAGAGTTTTGAATGGTGAGGTGAGATGATCTGATTTAGGTTTTAAAAGTACCTATCTAACCACTGTGCTGAAAACAGACAGTAAGGGATCAAGTATTAAGTTAGGCAAACTAAGGAGAAGGCAAGGGTTAAAAAATAAAGGCAAGAGATGATGGTGGCTTGGAACAGGATGACAGATGAGATATTGAGAAGTGATTGAAATTTATGTTTTAGTGGAGCCCACATAGAGCCAAATCTACCTTTATTGTTTATTTTTAAAATTCATCCATTTCTTCCACTTATTTAATTGATTATCAAGCATTTACTAAGCATTTATTGTAAGCAAAGTACTGTATACATTAAATATTATTCTACAATTTTAGATTGTCATTGTGTTATTTGCCATCTCTACTTTCTCACCACTCATTACAATAAAGTATCCCTAAGCCCTTGGTTTCAATCTATTGCTTACAATGAAAAACATCTATGAATAAACCAGGATAAGATAAGCTATAACTCTGATAACTGATACTTAACAGACAATACATTGGGACAACTGCAAGGATTAGGAAAGAAGAGGAGAAAGCTCATTAGGCACCCAGAATGCAGGCCTCTCTAGTCAAGTGGAAATGGAACATTCAGGAGCCAGCTGGCCTGGTCCTAGCAGGATTCTCAGTTTTACATGAACAAGGGGCAGCTATCCCTGTGGGGAAAACTTCCTCTCCAGCTCCACCATCCTAAAGCTGCTAAGTGCATCCCTCAATTCCCTTAAATGCCTCTACCTGCTTCATGATACTTTGGTTAAGTAGAAACATGATGATGTTCCTTAGGCTACTGCAGCTCCGTGGGCACAACTCAAGGCGATCCTTGGAGCTGCAACCAAAACTCCCCTTGAGAACCAGGCTACATTTTTACTAAACCTTGGACAGTTGCCAATGGCTCAGCTGTATGGTCTACCACCTGGGAGACAACAGGTTGGCGTACTAAAGACAACTACCTAGGACTGCAAACTACGGAGTGGAATTGTGGCTGGTCATCAGGTAGTCTGAGTCACTCCTGTAGAACCTGTTCTCTGACGAGATCAGCTGGAATCAAGATGCTGATCAAGCCTGCACCAGCCAAATCATCACTACTGACTGCTACCTGAATTCATCATCATAGCAAGCATGGCAGCGCATCCACCATCATAAACTGGACACACCGTAAACAACTCCATGTTCCTGATGCAGAAGCTGCTGCTGTATGCCAGACTTTCAACATTAGTGATAAATTGGTGTATTGGCACAGGGTACAAGAAGCTGTACTTTACATATTGCTTCTCAAAAACTGTGAAGGGTCTATCATGAAAACTAACAAGCTAGCAGGTTTCCTGAACTATAATGTCCATAGAGTAATGCAAAGAGGGCTAGTGACAACTGTATACACATTGGTTATGTTACAGGAAAACATTCGTAAGCTTAGGCAACCTGGATATTATCTGTTTGTTTGTTTTTATTAATCCTCACCAGAGGATATTCTGCCATTGATTTTTAGAGAGAGTGGAAGGAAGGGAGAAAGAGAGAGAGAGGAAAACATCGATGTGAGATACTTTGACCGGCTGCCTCCAACACACGCCCTGACCTGGAGCTGGGTATTAAGCCTACAACCAAAGTACATGCCCTTGATCGGGATCAAACCTTCGATCCGAGGGCCGATGCTCTATCCACTGAGCCAAACCGGCTAGGGCAGAACTTGGATATTTCATAATGGGAAATGTTTGTCCCATCTTTATTGCAGAGGCATACATTGTCTATATCATAATGTACAGTGAACAAACCTGCTCTCCGTGCCAGAAAAAGGCTATATCCCTATCTTCCAAGACTATTCACTATACAAACACTCTTGAAGAGGTATTCTGAAATGAAAGAGCAGATAATTCCTCTGCTCACAAAAATGCATAGAAACCTGAGAGAGCCATGGAAAACTGTCTCCCAACAGCATTGACTACACTTGCTCTGGGAAAATTGACTATATTGGACCTTTTTCCCCCTCCCAGGGCTACTGTTGCTACTTCACTGCTGTTAACACATTTTCAGATTACACTGGCACTGTTAGTAGTTTAATCGGCCAACTCTGGCCACATCATTTTGGCCCTTGAAACATAACTGTGTCATATATCAGCTTCTGGACTATCTACAGTCTGACAATAGTGCACCTTTTATCACAAAGGTCACCCAGAATAGACTGAAACCAAGTTATTTGACAAACAGTTGATGTTCCCTGCTGTCCACAGGCATCTCCATTGTCAGGGACTGGAAGAGCCACCTCAAAAAGCAATTCAGAAAGATTTCTGATCTTATTTCCTTCATCTCCTCTTGGCCCCCACATCTAAAGAGGGTGGTTTTGTCATCGAATGCATCTGTCCACAGAAATGGTTTATCCCTTTTGACCATCTCCTGGATAATAATCAGAATGAAAGAGGTGAGAGTTATATAGGCCTATTTTGAACACTTGGAATTCTATTCTGACCATTCCTGAATATGATACACTATTCTTTACCCTAACAACAAGCCCCAGTCAGTCTGGTAGTATATTATACCTTCTAGGTGCAACCCAATTATGAAGGGCCCTAGGCCCTAGGGAATTCAAACTTAATTGTAGTTCAGTTTCCTTTACACTATAGTTGGATTAACATAATCCTAAGTCATAAGTATAATGAACACTGAGTTGACTATTCATCCATCTCCCTTCAGTGACCCATGAGGACACTGTGGAAGGAAAACCTTAGACCCTGGAGGTGGGAGAGAGGAGGAACAAGGAATGCTCCTTTACCATTACCAACTCTACAGCTACATGATATATTAAACAAACATATCTCATTTAAGTCTTCTTGATATGAATTCTTATGTGTCTCCTGGATCCCACCAACCTTGGGTTATAGGGTGTACAGCAATCAAAGTTGCAGCAATTCAGTGACATTTCCCCATGTTACTTAATCAAACTAATGGAAAATGGTGATAGGAATAAAGCTTAGCAACAAATTTCAAAGAGGAGAAATGGGTGCCTTCAGTTACATGTTTTTATGTGAGGAATAATGGGCCATACACTATCTTCTCATTGGAGGGTTGCCCATCTATTTCCTCTGTAATTATTGGCAATGACACCAAAGATTAGCATGTCAGTCTAAACTCCCTTGTGTGGGTCATAATGGATAATTGACTGGTCTTACACTTATCCTAGCTTACTAAAATAAGAACTACTAGTATTTATTCAAAATTGGCTGAGTCTAGGACTCTGGGGGCATAACTGAGATCAATAGTGCAGTTGTTCTTATCTGGCTGTTTAAATCCTATTAATAGTTGCCTTAATTAAATACTTTATGAGACAAATTGAATGGTTTGACCTCAACCTCTATCAGTCAGATTAATCAGAATGGCCAACAAGGTAGCCAACTCATGAAAATTCACCAAAAGCCAAGACAATGTATGTGGTAAGCAAAATAATGGCCTCCCAAAGATGTCCACATTTTAAATCCTGGAACCTATGAAATTGCTACATTATATTACTGAGGGGAATTAAGGTTACAAATGAAATTAAGGTTACTAATCAACTGACCTTACAATATGGGGGTTATCCAGGATTATCTGGTGGTTCCACTTTAATCAGAGGGATCTTAAACATGGAAAAGGGAGGCGGATGAGGCCACTTCACAATAATGTGGTGTGAGAAACACTTAACTGTCCATTGCTGGCTTTGGACATTGAAGAGGCCCAAGAGTGAAGGCATGGGATGGCCTTGAGGAGCTGGAAAAGACTAGAAAACAGATTCTTCCCTGGAGACCTTGAAAAGATACACACCCTGTTGACACCTTGATTTTAGCCTGGTGAGATCCATTTTGTACGTCTGACCCCCAGAAGTGTAATATAATAAAAATGTGTTGTCTTGAGGCACAAAGTTTGTGGCAACCTGTTAGACCATCAATAAGAAACAAACACAGTGTAGAGTTCAAGGGTGGAAAAGACACTCTCCATTCACCATCTGGCCCTCCTACAGCTTTTACAAATGCACCAAAAATGCAAGACCCTATTCTATCTTTTCCTGGCCCATTGCTCAAGACTGTTTTTGCAGCAATGAACCTTGAGGGATGAGATTTTATATCTTTTTGGAACAACAAGCAGGCAGATTTCCATAGCTAAGTGTTCCTCAGCTGTAACATATACTCCCTGTGCATATAGCACCTCTGTGGCCCACAGCACTTGGGAGCAAGGGACCTGATGCAAACATGCTTATTGATGCTCCATGCTGCTTGCTGTGCTGTAACTAACACATGCCTCTGATCTAAGGGTTTCATATGTTTTGCCAGGATCCCTGAAGCAATAATTGGCTGAGGTGTTAGATTGTAAGTGGGATAAAATCAAATACCAGACCTGACACTCTCTGGGTAATAGAAAAGAGCACCCCATACTTCAATACGTAAATTTCATTCTCCACGTAACACAGGTTAGGGATATAGAAAAAAGTCATATAGCATTTTAAAATTCCAATAGTTTTCTTACTGCTCTCCTGTATGCCCAAGGGATAATATGCATAAGTGGTGTAGAGCCACTTACAAGTTCCTGAGTCTGGTTCTTCTATTTATTTGTTGTGTGACCTTGAGCAAGTTATGTAACTCATCTGTCAAATGGGAATAACAATAGCTACCTCACAAAAGTTGTTGAGATGTTAAATGAGTTAATACATGTAACGTGATTAGAAAAGCTGACACAGAGTAGCACTCAATGAATTTTAAATATTTTTGTTACTAATTGCATTTCAATGACATTTGGTCAGGAATGATGAGCATCCAAGGGATGGGAAAGAAGAAACAATTGTTCTTCTAATTCCAAACCACCCAGTATGACAATTTATTTATAACAAATAAGAGATGGATATAATTTAAAATTATGTTTTATAATAATATTTAAGGAGGGTATCAAATATTGAGTCATATTTTAAATGAAGTCACTCAAGATGGGTCTCAAAAACAGTATTTATTCAAGAAATCTGCTTCTGTATTTGTGCTATATAGTATTCAATGTATTTGAGTAAAATATCTGATTAACACTATAATTTAATTTATTTAAAGAAGCTATAATACTCTAAAACTATTGATATAAAGAGATTTATTCACAGGAGTAAATAAAATAATTGTGAAGTTGATGAAATGACTACCTAAGCCATTTTAAAAGAGAAATATATTTTTTCTTCTTTTCCTTGAATGTTTAAAACTCTCCTTCAAGCCCTTGATAAATCTATTGATCTGTGAAACACAGTGTACTACAGGGAAAGAATTCAGTTTACATTATATATCAAATGATGAGATGAAAAATGATTATAGCATTTGGTAATTAAACATCTTATAAACCTTTAAATGATTGACAAATTAAGGTCAAACATATTATTTGTCATTCTCATATTAATGATATAAACAATAATGTTAAAAATATAGAAAATAATGTGGCATAAGAAACATGAAATATTTAAAGATAAAATATATGAAATATCTAGCTCATTACTCACTGTATAGGTAACATGTCTTCTTTTTAAAGTGCAGATTTGTTTTCTATTCTTAAATGTTTTGCTTTTAAAGTTGTTACAGAACATTTCAAATCACTTATTTGGATGTATAGAGGAGAAAATGTGGGAAATATTAACTATAATCAGTAAAGATTAAGTACTGATTATAGAGAAAGAAATCACCTGCATCTCAATTTACAGTATTTTCACAAATTATATTTTAATAACATAACAATGAAACCCTATGCAGAAATGAAAGCAAGGATATATTAAATCTTTATTACTGAGGATGCTTGACCAATGGGGCACCAGATTAATTGTATGTAGCAGTAAATTGCATATTAATTAGAGAATTGCATCTGGTTAAGAATTTAATATTTTTTTTCATTTTAATTTTTTCTTATTTCATGAAAAATACATATTCATTGAACAAAGTTTAAATCATACAGAAAATTTATATAAGAAAATTAAAATATTATAACTTTGTCCTAGAAATAAATACTGGTAATAGTTTGGTGTGTATATAAAATTTTTCTAGTAATTTTCTTATAAGTAATTTAACAATTTAAGCATATATATATATATATATATATATATGTCATTGAAACAGTGTTTTGTAACCTGCATTACTGACTTAACTAGCATTGCCTAGATAAGCTATAATTTAACCAGTTTCTCTTCCCATGGTTATTTAGGCTGATTCTTCCTGTGATATGAGGAAAAAAGAAACCATATATCTAATTGCCTGATATAGGACTACAAAAAGTTGAACCAGATGTTTTAAATCTATTTTTCCATTCCCTGCAAAATCCCACCACAAGTGGGTTTTATCTGTGTGGGTAAATTGTGAGTGTACATGCGTGTGTGTGTGTGTGTGTGTGTGTGTGTGTGTAGGGATAGGTGCTGAAAAGAGTGGAGGAACACTTTCCGTAAGGAAACTTCTCAGAAACACAGGAATCTTTCTGTCATAACATAAGCATGTAACCAGCTACTATGTAATTCTTTAATTTTTGTAAATTATTTTCAGAAGACAAAGGACCCAGAAACCATTTTTCAATTCTTTTAATAACCTTTCTGAACTCTTGAAAGATACACTCCCATCCCTGTCTTCCCCTTCAAGCTCCTCGGTCCTCTCCCCTAAGTGGATCCTGCATTATGCAAATAGAGATCACTGTAAAGTGAAAGTCTGGTTAGGGTCCAAATCCTCAAATAATGATTAAAATGAGTATATTAGCATATTTATAGCCCGAAGTAACAAAATAATTTAAATAAAAAAGGATTAAGTAGAAAAAAAGTTACTATCTCACTTGCTCAAGTGGTAAGAAGGGCTCCAGGTATTATAAATAATTAATCAAATACCAAATTTATTTATATGTTTAATGAATTTATTTAACATTATTTAATATTTATTAATTTAATAGAATATAAATAAACAAGTTCTGGCAAGGGAATGGAATTATCATAATTGGCCTAAACTAGTCAGTATCCACCAGTGGGAGCTAAGGATAGGGTCAGTTTCCCATGAAGCATATGTTATGTGGAGTAATAAGTTATCTCTGAACAACATCAGTGTTCTGTTAGCGGAGAGGACATGTTGGAATAACAACCAGTAGTGTCTCCTTCAAGTACAGTGACAGGCTGAGACTGGCACAATGTACACCTGTTTTCTATGGTAAATGATGATAGAATCCTTTTTTATCATGAAGTTCCCTGGATGATGTATATAATGTGGTCTAGGTATAAGGTGCATATTTTTAAGATTTCAGAATTGAGTTATAATGCATCTTTTTTATAATTACATAAGAAAATTGCTCAACCTGTAGTGGAAATAAAAAAGTTTCTGAATGCATGGTCAGCTTATAAATTTTTAAGTAATTATGAAACGATTCTTTTCAATTGACTGAGAAACTAATTACACATCATTCTTACCAATTCTTCCCCCTTTGCCTCCCCCCAACCCCGCCCCCGCCAGCCAAGCAGCAGCTTTATTAGTGATACCGGAGTCTTTAGATATCATACAGTGTATGTGGAATATTCCCCAGGGCTCCAGGGAATGCCTCCAGGTGTCCAGGACAACACTGTGTGGAATGACATAAATAAAGCTTTGGTGAACAGGTTTTCAGGAGAGTGCATGTTAACAGTGATAGGCAGATAATGCACACACCTCTCAGCATGAATTGAGTTGTGGGCCAAGAGGGTAACTTCTTAAATGATTAGACATTGGGCTGCTCTGGATCCAGCAGCAGCAGCAGGAGGAGTGTCTAGAGCTAAGACTCAGCTTGGCCCAGTCAGTTCATCTTCATTGACAGGTACCGCCTTTTGCCTTCCTCAAAGCCCTTCTAGTCCTAGGCCCTGGGCAGAAGCTGGGGCACAGGCAGCAACTTGCCCTCCCAGCTTAGGGACACTTGGTGAAGAAGGCACTCGCTAGCCGGTAGCGCTTCTCCACCACAGGCTCAGTGTCCAAAAGAACATAGGTTTATGGACTTATTATTGCTCCTGAAGTTCATGCGCCCAAAGATGGTGATGACATACCCTTTCCTGATCTTGTGAAATTACTGGCATCCACAGAAACCGTGACCACGCTGGTCCTGCAGTGACGTGAAGCCACGATTCCTGATACATCTTCCATGAGCTTCATGATGACACCTCCACACACAAAGCCATGCAGCTTACAGTCTGCAGGCCCCGCCAAGTGGACCAATCTAGACTGGCTATAGCAGACCGCATTCAGCTCTGGGTTCGGGGCCGGTTGGATGTCCTGGCTGCTCCACTGAGTCTCCATATGCTCCCGTTTCTGGGCCTCCTACAGCTTGCGGCCCTCCTCCTCCCGCTCCTGGAGGGAGTACACAACTCTTGCACACTTCTCAGCAACAGGTGCACATAGCAAGGGTGACCTTGGAGGTTGGTTTTTAGTACCTGTGAGGATGCTTCCGGACATCACGTTGGCCTGTACTTCCAGGAGTGCTCGGAGGTGCAGGTGATTTCCGAGCTGACAAGCACCACCTCGCCAGTGCACAGGAGCGACAGGAAGCCCATGGGCGGGACCTGGGCCAGGGCAGCCAGCAGCACTCCTGGTTCTGGCTCCTAGGGTGCCAGGTGCTGATGATGGGCCTGGCCTCCTCGAACATCTTCAGGATGGTTCCTCTGTGGACGATCCTGGCCACCTTGCCGTTGTCTGGCCACATGGCCCAGGAGACCTGGATGGCAGGCAGGTGTCCGCTGTGGCGCCCAACGTGCTGGAGGAGGTGGGTGGGCTGCCGAAGGACAGCACAGATGTCTGGCAGGCCGGGGCCCCTTACCAATTTACTTATTTATTTTTTAAATTTATTATCTTTATTGTTGAAAGTATCAAAGATGTCCCATTTTTCCCCATTTACCCCTTCTAGCCCACCCCACCTTCACCACACTATTGTCTGTGTCCATGGGTTATACATATATGCATATAAGTTCTTCAGTTAATCTCCCCCCCGCCCCCCACCCACTCCCTTTGAGATTCCTCAGTCTGTCCCATGCTTCTATGTCCCTGGATCTATTTTGTTAATCAGTTTATTTTGTTCTTTAGATTCCAAGTATGAGTGAGATCATGTGATATTTGTCTTTCTTTCTTAAACAGATTTAATGTATTCTTACTTACTAACATTTTCATACCTTAATCCATGTTTTGCCATTTGAAAAAAGAAAGGTGATTTATTTTAAAATGCATTTTATAATTTAGAAGTTAACTCATTTAGACTATGCTAGCTTCCAAACATTTAATGAGTGGCAAACTGCACCATAAACCTCTTTATGCTTAAAAATATACTGTTTTGGGTCACATAGAATCACATGAGAAGAGAGGCTGTGGAGGGCTTTGGACCTAGCCTGCCTTATGAATTCTGCCACACATAAGCTGTAGAACAAGCATGTCAAACTCAAGGGCTAACATGGGCCAAATAAACAAGGTTTAAGTTTATGTGGGCCTCAAAAAAAAAAAAAAGCTTCAAATTTCATAGAAACGTAGGTTTATTTTGATAGAGACATGCTGAATACAAAGGGCTGAAATAAATGAGTAACTGTTAACATAAAATAATAGAACATTTTAATAAAAATTAATATTTTTTCTTGAATATTATCTTACCAGACACTGAATAACTGCACAAATGAATAAGCATAACACACATAAACCTATTTTTCTTGTTCTCCGAAAGCAAAATATTTCCTGTTGCGCACACCAAACAAGTCAGTCCAAGACTAATGACATGGCAATCAGCTGATAAAATATTCGCTGCTGGTACTAGTGGAGAGAAATGGTGCACCTGTGCATAAGGCGCGTACGGGAAATGAATGCAACATGATTATAGTAATCAGTCATTAGTGAACGTTGTAGTTCGTTATTAGAAATTATGTATAACAGGATATTGTAAAAATTAAGTCATAAAACTTTTATTAAAACATTTCTTACATACTGTTATATTGACTGGGCTGTAAAAATATTCGTTGTGGGCCACATGCAGCCCTCAGGCCGCAAATTTGACATGCTTGCTGTAGAACAAACATTGGGTAAATTACTGAACTGTTCTGGGCCCTGCTTGATCTGTAAAATGGGGACAATAATGGTCTCTACCTCACAAGTATCTAACTCATAGATTGTGAGTATTAAATGAGTTAATGTTGGTGAATCACTTAGAAGAGTACCAGGTACTAAATAAATGTCAGATATCATCATCATCATCACCATCACCACAACCATCACCACCACTTGGAACCAAGGGTGCAGTGCTGGCTAGGAGACCAGACACTAAGACTAAAAGAACACATACTATCTCCAAACTAGTAATATAAATAGGCAATAAAATATTTTAAAAAGTAGAAGTAAGTGTAAAGGCAAAGTAGGAACAATGGATGACTAGAGAAAAGGTAGACTATAAAGAAATAATGGGTGGGAATAGCGTGGAAGGGGTCGATGGGAGGGAGAAAGGGGATATCTGAGACACTTTCAACAATAAATATAAATTTTAAAGAACAAAAAAGAAATAACGGATGAGCTCAGGAACAGGCTCACTACATGCACCTCTTCTACTACAAGTTCCCCTTATTTGCAGTATGTCATGTTGAACATCTAGAATGTACTGTTAAAGGGACTAGAGCTTCTGTGACCCTCCAGGTGATATTCTCCACATTTCAAGAAAACATTTCTTAACACGATTTTCTGAAGGCAAATTCACACTGAAAACCAAAATCTCAAATGGGATAAGTGGTTGGAGTCCAGAGTAAATAAGATGAGGTTCTGGATAGAGAAATGGGCTTTAACATATTTGAAAGAAATATGTAGAATATAACAATGAAGAAAAACAAATATAAGAACATTAGAACACTAGAACACTAAAATTACAGTCACGTGTTGCTTAATGACAAGGATATGTTACCAGAAATGCTTCACTAGGCAATTTTGTCATTGTGCAAACATCAAAGCTTGCACTTACACAAACCTAGATGGGTTATACACCTGGGCTATACGGTGTAGCCTACAGCTCGGAAACTACATTCCAGCAGGTTACTGTACTGAATACTATAGGCAATTGTAGCACAATGGCATGTATTCATGTATTTAAAAATATCTAAATATAAAAATTGCACACCTGTGTAGGGTGCTTACCATGTATGGAGCTTGCAGAACTGGAAGTTGCTCTAGGTGAGTCAGTTGAGTGGTGAGTGAATGTGAAGGCCTAACAGTGGTTCTCAACCTGTGGGTCGCGACCCCTTGGGGGTCAAACGACCCTTTCACAGGGGTCACCTAAGACCATCGGAAAACACATATATAATTATATATTTTTTTGTGATTAATCACTATGCTTTAATTATGTTCAATTTGTAACAATGAAATTGGGGGTCACCACAACATGAGGAACTGTATTAAAGGGTTGCTGCATTGGGAAGGTTGAGAACCACTGGCCTAGAACATTAGTATACACCACTGTACAATTTATTAACACTGTATGTCCATGGTGGTTTGCTTCTTTTTTCTCTTTTATTTTTTTCTTTTTTTATATATTTTTTATTCATCATCTAAAGTTTTACATATGTCTCCTTTTTCCCCGATTGACCCCCCCCCCCACCAGCCATCCCCACCCCAGGAAAGCTCCCACCACCCCAGTGTCTGTGTCCATTGGTTATGCTAATATGCATGCATACATGTCCTTTGGTTGATCTCTAACCTCCCCCACCCACACCTCCCCTGCAATTTGTCTCTGGATCTATTTTTGTTCATCAAATTATGTTGATCATTATATCCCACATATGAGTGAGACCATGTGATATTTATCTTTCTCCAACTGGCTTATTTCGCTTAGCATAATGCTCTCCAGTTCCATCTCTGCTGTTGCAAATGATAAAAGTTTATTCTTTTTTACCACAGTGTAGTATTCCATTGTGTAGATGTACCACAGTTTTTTAATCTACTCATCTGCTGATGGGCACATAGGTTGTTTCCAAATCTTAGCTATTATAAATTGTGCTGCTAAACCAGAAACGCCAATCAGAAAGGATATATGTTTCTTTTTTTTCAATCATAAACTTGCTTGTCAGCAGATAATGAAAACCTTTTAGTGTTGGAGTCCATGTTTTCAAACTTTTAAAGGAGCTTGTTGAGGTTTGCAAAAGCATCTGCTAAACCCTTCACTGTGAAATTTCTTGGAGGTTCTTCTTATTCTCATGCATTTTGCCTTTCGTCTTGCCTCTTCCTCAGCTATGCTTTCCTGTTCCAGTTCTAACTCCTTATTAGTTAATTCCTTAGGAACCAACTCCAGGAGCTTCTGTATGCCATCCTCATCAACACCCAGGTTAAAGTTGTCTGCCATCTCAACCACAGCCTTGCTGATTCTTGCAAAGTCCTTGGCGCATCTTTTGAAGTCATAAACGAACCTTAAGATGTCTTCTTCAGGTGTCACTCCTTTGTGACATCATCCCAAGCCCAAGCAATGTTCTTGATGCAGTCACCTATACAATCATCCTTCCAGAATTGTGTCAGTGTCTTCCTCAGTTGCAGCAATAGTGTGGGAAAAAGTCCTCCTCAGGCAGTAGGTCTTAAAAGCTGCTATAACTTAGCAATCCATTGGTTTGATCAAAGAAGGAGTCTTTGGCCCTGACTGGTTTGGCTCAGTGGATAAAGCGTTGGCCTGCAGACTAAAGGGTCCTGGGTTCAATTCCAGTTAGGTGTCATGTGCCTTGGTTGTGGGCATATCCCCAGTGGGGGGTGTGCAGGAGGTGGCTGATCAATGTTCCTCTCTCATCGATGTTTCTAGCTCTCTATCCCTCTCCCTTCCTTGCTGTAGAAAATCAATAAAATATATTAAAAAAAAAGAAGGAGTCTTTGGAGGGAGAAATATCCCTTTGATACTGGTATAAACAAAGGAGATGTCCAGGAGCATTACCAACCCTAAGCAAAATGTTGTAAGGCTTGTTATTCTCTAACAGTACTTCTCATTTCACTGACATATCAATTCAGGGGGGCATCTTGGAAGAGGAGCTCAGTCGCTTGTGACTACTAATGGCTCCTGTAGTATCTGGCAGTGTGTGCTTACTGATGTGCTCGAAGACCCTGGGGTTCTCACTATTCTAGAACACTGCATTTCAACTGCAGTCTGTAACATTGTCCCCAAGACTGCTATCCTGTCCTTAAAAGCCCTGAAACCTGGATTTAACTTGGCGTCCTTATGGATGAAAGTCCTTCTAGACATTTGTTTCGAAATAGGGAGGTTTCATCCATATTGAATATATGCCCTGCCAAGTAGTTTTCCTCCACAGTCAGTTTACCTAGAGTTTCCGAAGAATTCTTGCTTTGAGGGATATCTTGTCTTCAATCAAGTCGGTAGAAGTTACTTTATGTCTGATATGGGCCTTCTCAAGTTTTTGTTAGTCTCATTGCCTTCAATGAAGCAGATCCTTTAGCAGCCTCTGTCACTTTGTTCCTATTCTTCAAGATCTTAGCTACAGTGAAATTAAGCAATAACCATCACTGATTTTCCACCTTTGTAGTCCTTAATAACGTTTAATTTTGTTTCCAGATCAATCACTTGATGCAGTCTCTTACTGGCAATATTAGCAGTGGATTTTGTATACTTAGGGGCCATAATGTGAGATTAAATCAAGGCCAAGAGAAAATGATGCAATTAAGAGACTTGGTAAACAGGAGACTTATGAGGCTGCTACTAGCATAGCACAGGATACTATTTTATAGCACACATATTTTAATAAATAAAAAGACAACACTCTAAAACAATGACAAAAGTATAATAAAATAAGTACATGAACCAGTAACATAGTCACTTGTTATCATTATCAATTATGTCCTGTACATAATTGAATGTACTACACCTTTATATGACTGGCAACACACGTTTTTTTTCTTATACCAACATTTCCAGAAACACATGAGTAATGTGTTATTGTATGACATTATGATGGCTGTGACTTCACTAGGCAATAGGAATTTTTCAGTTCCATTAGAATGTTATGTGACCACCATCCTATGTTTCAGACATCATTGACTGGGACATCGTGGGGTGCATATTTATTACTTAATAAATATTGTGTAGCTAATTACACTTTTAGCCTTATTATATGAGGAAAACGGAAATGTGATAACTTCCCTTTCAGTTCACTCACAAGAGATCATGAAGCAGGTTTATTCTTTTCCAGCCTTCATGCTGTCAGAGACACACTGAACCCTGAGACTGACTGAACCCTAACGAGGAGAAAGGGTTAAATTTGTGGCTAATAACCTCAGCTGTTCCTGATTGATAATACTATTTAAAAGAGCAAAAAAGTATGTCAAAAATTTCTTTTAAATGGCTCATTGTTCACATAAGAATATAATGTATGTTTTGCATCTAGCTGATGACGAAGTTAGTTGAAATCATTATGGCATAACTAGTTCATAGTTGTTAGAAATGGTGGACAATTGGGTATCTAGAGATGAGAGAAAAATGGATTCAATGGATTAAATTTAAAATGTATTTAAATAACTAAAAGTAAGCATTAATCATTACCTGAGAAAGAAATAAAATGTATTGTCAAATTTTAGAATCAAACTACATATTTAAGAGGAGCGTAAATGAACAGTATCTTGAATTTGGAGAAACCATAAGAAAAACTGCAGAAGAAAATATTAATATAAATGATTCTTTATACAGTTGAAGAGAAAGAATGTCTTTAATTAGCAAATTCAGAAACTTTTTTACCAAAAAACCTTAGTTGATTTTTCTTCTATAATATTTACTTCTATCCTGATTTAATCTGGCCTACATGAATGATCAAATAAGAGATCTTCATCAGACTTTCCACACATTAAATATGTTAATGTATGTTATTATGTTATCATATTCTGTTGTCATAATTTCATAGGTTTCAAGATGATAAAGTTACTCTAACTTACATTTTTCCTTCCACAAATTATTTTGGATTATAATATATACTAGTATAAAATATGTATTTTATAATCTATATATATAAAAGCCAAATATGCAAAGTGCCCCCTCAGGAGTTTGACTGGCAGCCAGGAAAGGGAGGCCCTGGTCAGCAACCAGTAGCCACTAGGGACCCTACCCATGCACAAATTTCATGCACTGGGCCTCTAGTTTTTCATATAAACTTAACAGTATTGTATTGAAGGAAAAAAATGTCACAGAATAGTTTCTAAAAAGGCTGTTCTCATGTGAACATATACTCTTAATTAATTAATTAATAAAATACTCAAGATTACCAGTACCTTTTATTAGGCTCAGGATTACTGTTATTTTTCCAGCCTTAAAATTCTAGAATGCAGTTTGGCAAAACCACTCATTTGTGTTGTTTATTTCATTCTCTGAGGCTACTGCTCCATTTCATTCAGAAGACAGAAAAAAATCATCACACTATTGTATTCTCAAAAGTTTTTACTCATATTACTTTCTTACAGAGGACCCATTATTTAAGACCAAAAATATGGCAGTTGAGAATTGTGTTTAACATTTAATTGTATGGGCAAAGCAAGAGCATTTTTATATTTGTTATACTAAATATAACAAGTGTTTACATCTGTTTCACTGCTTTGCCTTTCTCATGGGATTAAACCTGCGAAATTATTCCATTTGATTTCACAGAAGTCTCATATGAAAATTTATTTTATTTACTTTATTTTCAATTAATTGGTTCAGTGAGCATTAGCAACTCTGAGGCACAGTTTCCATCTTCTGGCAAAGGTGTCAATCTATATTAGACCTACTGTGCTGTGAGTTTGAGCTAGAAAGTTGGATGAGGCAGAGCAACAGGGAAAGTGTGATCAGGGCCTACTAAAGCCACAGTAAAGAGAAAGAAAGCTCTATTCAGGCTCTCAAATGCATTGGTTGTACAATACCATGTGCTGGGTTCAACACTAAAAGAGCTTCTTAATAAAGCTGACAGCTAAAGCCTTAGACCTAACTTTACTTTACATGTCACCTACAATAATAGTTCTCTGTTCTCCAGCAGCAGCAGTCAATAGTAAAAACTTGAATTGCCAACAGTTAAAAATAAGGTTTCATATTCACCCTTTATATTCCATATGGGGGGAAAACTTTCAAGCTGTATAGTATTTCTTCTATAATGTTTTCATACAATTATTAATATAAAGTAGTTCCAGTGAACCTTTCCTTACAAATTTGTACAGAAGTTTAAATGTAGCTGCTGGATGAGATTTTAACCACAACACAATCAGAAAGTTTGAGCAATAACTCATTTTGGAAAATGATATAATTAAAGACTAATTCCAAGAAGCGTGGGGCAATACTGATAGATGCCATGAAAATGTTTCCCCGAGCACAAACTTTGTAATGAGTGATGTTGGTTCATACTTGATATGGACTGTAAAAAGCAGATTATCATAATGGTGCTCTTCCCAGCAAATAAAACCATTATAAAGGTATTTAATGTTCAGTTGGACTGAAAAGCAGGCCAGTTAAAACCCATATTTGGCTATCTTGTATAAAAAAATATTACTAGTGAGTCACTCTAAACCAAAATTTTAAATTATAAATGTAAACTCTCTTTTTTTAATAGGGATAAGGGTCCATATTTTTCTTTTTAAATATAAAACCATATTTTTGCCCAGGTTCTATCATCATGGTAAATAAAGAGGAGTGAAATATGGAATGATGGCTTAGTGAGAATTCATAACAAAAATGTGTTGCTCTATTATTTGCAGATACATACTTCTCAACTTCCTTTTCTGGAGATCAAATGTGTTGTTTTCCTAGTGAATTCAACATTTCAAAGCACAACACCCCACATACAGAGTGTCAAAAAATGCACACACACTTTGAATGATTATAAAGTCAGTGCTCATTAACATACAGCTCATTTTCAACATTTAAAAGAATCTACAGAAATGAATAGTTGGTTGTTGTTGTTTTTGTTGTTGTTGTTTTGTTTTGTTTTTGTCGATGCTTATTTTCAAACTGATGACTGTTCTGGTCCAGGCACTGCTGATAATGCAAAGCAGTGGAATAACAAACATCAAAAATCATTTTGTTTGGTATTTGTAAGCCCTCAATTAATAGACTGTTGCCAGTTTTGTACCATAAACTTTATCTTTTATGTATCCCCATAAAAAAGTCTAGTGGATAAATTTCCTTTGCTCAAAGCTTAGTCTGGCTTCACCTATTATTTCAAATCAGTTAAACCTGAAAAGTAGTTAAAATTGAGTTATCAGCTGTTAGGCTGTGTATACATTTTTGGGGGACATTTTGAACAATTAGAAAGGCAGTGTTTGTTCTTCAACTGCATTTTCAAACATCTGGTAGCATTTTAGGATGAATTTCTTTGTTCAAAGGTTAGTCTGGCCAAAAAGAAAACAACATCAGTTGAGCAATCATCTGTTAAATTGTGTCTACGTGTTTTTGGGACACCCTGGATATGTACATATATCAAGATGCTTTCTTGTAACTCTATTCTTTACAACTCTGTGAAGACATTAAAGAAAAACAATAGGAAACCAGCATGATAGGTTAGTAAAATATATCCTGCAAGCTCAGATTCAGTAAAGGTAAGAGTGTTTTTAACTATTCCGAACAGCTTTTCTACAAAAGAACCAGTACTAGGCCAGCACCCACACCTGCCCAGGCTCAAGTAAGCGCGGCTCTCCAGCATTGATGTGATCAATGGACAAGAGGTTAAAAGTGGCCTCTCTATAAAATCAGTATTTTAGGTGAAATCTAAACATTTCACATTTCCTATTCACTTAACTTGCTACCTTATACATATACATGCCTATCCCATTACATTTACTTACAGACCATATATTCAGTACAAAAGCCAAGGGCAATGATGAAATCTGTGGAAATAAACTTTAGGAGTATGACCTATATAATAAAAGCCCAGAGACCATTATGGAGGAATGACCAAAATGACCAGAACAACCGGTCGACCAGCCGTTATGATGCGCATTGACCACCAGGGGCCAGATGCTCAACCCAGGAGGAGCGGGAGGGGGCGCAGTGAGGCCTGGAGACCATGCAATGGCCCAGGGATCCCAGGAACCACAAGCCCTCAGCTTGCTTTCCAATAAAAAATAAACTGAAATAAAAGCAGCCCAATGCTACCACCCTGGGAAGAATGGCTCCAGGAGGGAAAGGCCTCCCCAAGCCCCGCCCGGCCCTGCTGGCACACTGCCGGCTCATGGGGGACTCACTGGTGACGTGCAGGAAGCGCAGCCCCTCCGACTCCAAAGCCAGTCGCACCAACAGCTGCTCCCTGTCCAGCTCCATGGTGGATGCAGCGCTGCCTGGCAGCCTCAGCTCCAACTTCCAGCTTCTGGTTTCCTGCCCACCCCTTCATATACTACGTGTGCTTGGGGGCATGGCTTCGGCCTCCCTGGCCAATAGCACCACAGCACAGCCAGAGAGTGGCAGGACACAGCCATCAGGGCTGCCTGGGCATTGACTTGGCTGCCAACTGACATCCATGTTTACTGTGTCTTTACACTTGTAGGGAAGCAGGGCAGCCCACTCCTGCCGTCTGCCTCACCTTCTAGGCCAAGAAAGGCCCACTGATCTCTGGGTTTCTCCTCCTGTCTGGAATCAAAACCTCTTGGGGATGAATGATCCCAGCGATGGCCCTAACACACGCTCAGTGTCACTGTCACAGACATGCCCAGTCATTATAGCCTCTTCCTCAGCCTGCAGTGCCCTGTTCCACCCACTGCCACTGCTCACCTGTCACCCCCTGAGGACCACCTTATGTTATCCTATTTGAAATGTGGGCAAGATCTCAAATGCCCCCCTGTCAATAGCTCCCTTGCCCTACCTTCTTCTAAAACCTTTGCATTTTAAAAATATATATTTGATTGATTTTGGAGAGGGAAATAGAGATGGAAACATCAATGATGATAGAGAATCATTGATTGGCTGCCTCCTGCACATTCCAAACTGGGGATCAAAACCTCTTCTGGCCTCTCTTCCCGTCCCTCCCCTGGCCAGCAGGCCCCTGGTGGTGTTGTGGCACTGAGGGAGGAGGAGGGGGAGGCAGGGAACCGTGGGGTGGCAGGGTGCTGAGGGCAGCATCAGCATCTGGCATCTGTTCCTTCCGCTCTTGGCCCGGCGACAGTCATCTCCCCTCCTGACTCCGCCTGGGCCCTCAAGCCCTGATTGGCCTGGTCCTGATCTGCCCTGATCCCTCAACCAGGCCTAGCGACCCCACCCATGCATGAATTTTGTGCACCAGGCCTCTAGTATTATATAATGTATTCATTATCTATCACCACATAATAAATTACATGCAGTTTAGAACAAAAATATTTGTTATCTCACACAGTTTTGAGGATCAAGAATCAGAGAGTGGTTCTGCTGGATGGTTTAAGCTTAGGGTTTCTACGGAAGCTGAAGATTATTGCCAGTATCTTCCTGTCAGTTAGAGGGCTTAGTTCTCACCACATGGCAGCAAGCCTCCCCCATAACAAGTCATAAGACAGAGAGAGGAGAGGGAGAGTGGGAGGGGGAAGAAGGAAAACAAGAGAGAAAGAACAGATGTTTTTATATCTTCTATAACATACCATCACTTGTTCCTTCCACATTCTATAGGAAAAACAATGGTATAAAAACAATGAGACAAGGATCATTAAGTACCATTAAAGGCTGCCTACCACAACCCACCTTCTGGACCCCAATTAGTCATGTTTTTCTCATGTGCAATCAATTCTAAATGTGTAAATGGTAATGAATTCTTAAAGGTAATTAAGGGTTATTTGAGGAGCACTTCAGATTACTGAGTCAATATAAGAGTGTATAATTTATGAAGAACATCTTTAGAAATATGATTCTTAAACTGAGTATGACTCTCAAACTGACCACTGTTCTAAATCAAGAAGGTATTTTTTATCTAGTGAATATTTCTTAAGATATTATTATTTGAAAGAATACACATAATATAGATATGAGTCTATGCATTAAATTCCCAGGCTAAGTACAAAGGAGGAAAAAAGCAGGAAAAATGGAATGGAAGTGCTAAAAATGTAATCGTGCTTCAAAGAGATAGAAAAAGAGAAACAATAGAATGTGCATTGGCAAAGATGTAGACATATAGCTCAAGGTGTACATCCTATCTAATAAAGAGGGAATATGCTAATTGACCCTCACACTGTTGCAAAGATGGCGGTGCCCATAGCCAATAGGAGGGAATATGCTAATTGACTGCCATGCCCTCAAAGATGGCGGTGCCCAGTCCCCTCAGCCACACCGGGGCAGCAGGTGCACAGCAAGGCGGGGCCCACCCCCAACCAGGCCCAGCCACTCCTCGCGCCTGCCTCTGGAGTCCCCCAGTCCCCTCAGCCCCCCAGCCACCCAGGGCTGGCCCGAGGCACAGGCAAGCCTTGGATGTCAGCTTCCTAGCTTCCCAGGGCCGCCCAAGGCTCAGGTAACCAGGGCCAGCCGAGGCTTGCGCTGCTGGCAGTGGCAGCAGCAGAAGTGTGATGGGGCGTTGCCTTCCCCTGATTGTTGGGTCGCCTCCTGCCCCTGAGGGCTCCTGGACTGTGAGAGGTGGCAGGCCGGGCTGAGGGGCCCCCCCCCCCCCATCCAGTGCATGAATTTTCATGCACTGGGCCTCTAGTATCAGAATAATGGGGAAAAGCGGTTGGATATTTAGGTTGGTCTGGTTTTGGAGAGTATTAAACATCAGGTTAGGTTGTCTTTAGTCTGGTGGTAAGCCAGCTTTAAATAATGGACATATATTAGGAAGAGAAAAATGGCCTATTGGGAGTTATACTAAAAGCCTAACTGAGAATAAAATTTTACAATCTGTGGCAATATTCCTTTTAATCAAATATTACATAATTTAAAATTCTAAAATAATATGTTATATGAATTTTAAATCAAGAAATTCACCCTAGACTCTAGGGTGGCCCCAATGCTCACGCCCTCCCAATCTTTGTGGGCAGGACTATGACTTGCTTCCAACCAATAGAATATGAAAAATGTTATGAGATGTCACTTCAATGATTATGTTAATACCCATATCCACATTCTATATACATGCACATGCAAATATACCTATATACCTACATGCATTACATACATACATGGCTCTATCTTGTTAGCATAACAAGCATAACATAGAGACTCTTCGGTTGGCGGTAAAGAATCAAGTTGCTATATGAACCGCATATGAAGAGGGCCACCTGGATGGGAAACATGGGGCCTCTAGGAACTGAGGTTTGCAATCCTACAATTACAATGAACTAAATTCTGCCCAAACCAAGTGAATCTGGAGGAGGACCCTGCTCTCCGAACAAAAATGCAGTCTAGTCCAGTGATGGTGAACCTTTTGAGCTCGGCATGTCAGCATTTTGAAAAACCCTAACTTAACTCTGGTGCCATGTCACATATAAAAATTTTTTGATCTTTGCAACCATAGCAAAACAAAGATTTATATTTTTGATATTTATTTTATATATTTAAATGCCATTTAACAAAGAAAAATCAACCAAAAAAAATGAGTTCGCGTATCACCTCTGACACGCATGTCATAGGTTCGCCATCACTGGTCTAGTCCATATTTTGATTGCAGTATTGTGAGACCCTGAGCTAAGCCCTGCCTTTTCTCCTGGCCCGTGGAAACTGTGAGATAATAACGTATCTTGTTTTAAGCTTTTAAAGATGCTTCATAGCAGTAGAAAACTAATACATTTCCTAACCAAAACACAGAGAACAAGCACATTTACAGAATTAACTCATTTTTCCATTTATTGGACCAAAGTAGAATGTTATAGAGGATATTTGCCTGGTGGCCTATATATTACAGTCAACCTTTGAAACTAATATACTGGGGAATGAAACAACATACTTTTTAAAAATGCTTACTATGCTCTGTATGTGTATTCACACATTTAGTTCTCAGATCAGCTCTGTATAGTGGATACTATCAGATCTATTTTCTAGATTCAGAAATTAAGGGTTAGAGAGTGGAAATTATTTGTTTAAAGTTTCACATATGGTAGTTTTGTTTTGCAACCGTAACTCAATCTGAGGCAAACTGATTTTCAAGATGGCATTCTCAACAGCTATACAGCAGAACCTCTCTCTTTGCAGCCTTGCTTACTCTGCTTTTTCCCAAGAATGTCAGCACACCATGCATTTGAATCGCTGACCCAGCACCCCTCAGCCAAACAGCTTTCTATATAGTTCATTTACTTTACAGAAACTTAAGAATTAGAGCTAATGTTTTATCATGTATGATGCCTAATTTTTAATAAATTAGTTATGAAAAATAACATTTTTAAAAGTATGTGAATAAAGCTTTTCCTACTCCATTGAAATAACTAAAATGAATATTTTATTTGATTTAATACTCTTACAATGGAAACAAAAAATTGCAAATATTATGAAGTAGAACACACACACACACTCACCCAACTACTTGTTTACCTATATACACATTCTCAGTAATGTTTTATGAAACATTTTAGCTCACATTTTAGAAGTATAACCTAGGGCAGGTTATGTACCTGCTCTGAGAGATAGAATGAGGATAATACAAAACAAATTGTGGGAAAATAGGAAGATCCCACCTAATACTCCCTTTAGGGATTTTGGGGGTAAGAAAACAGAGGGATAGACAGGGAAGAAGAAAACTAATATTCGTTGAAAATAGCTATGTATCAAGTGCTAACTTCTTACAATAATCCAAACAGTTACATCTGTCCCTCATTCTACTGTTTGAAAACTGAGGTACATTTTTTTAAAATTAACCAAAGTTTATTAAATAAAAACTAACAACTGACTGCAGGAATGCAAACCCTTGTCTACCTGACTCCCAAGTCTTTCTTCTAAACATAATTTTATTCTTTTCTTATCATAATACCTCCAGCTCTAGGGTTCATAATTCTATATATATCCAAGAAAAAAGCACTTTTTTAAAATGCACTTTTCTATTAAGATGAACCATTGGCATTATGCATATACATTATTTACACCTATATGTGGTTGCTCTTCATTAAAAAATACTTTAAAACTGCTATTATAAGCATCTGACTAGAAAAAGTCTAATTAGCAATTTCTAGAAGCAGTTTTGAGGACTAACTTCCAACATAATTATGTTCCCTTTTGGGAAGAAGTGTCTTTATTTTATAAAAAGCATTTATTTTCTTAAATTTTTTTTCAAAGTTCCATGATGTTTATTGTCAGGTAACTCCAGCTAATAAATCTAACCCCCACCTCCCCGTCCCCCCCCACCCCCCACGATATTATTAAAGCAAATGTCCTATTACTCCAAAAATGAAAATTTAAATATTAAAAGGCCTCACAAAGGTAGATTATATCACCTAACCATTGTCTATAGTAAACATAAATTATGTACATAACCTAGAAGAAAAAGATTAAGCGTTAGCATACATGGGTTCTATTAATACATAATTGTTTAGAATTAATTGTAAAATCATAACAAGTTATACTTTTCCAAAATCATTTGAATTTCCTGTCTTTTAGTCTCTCCACATACTAAACAAAAGATAATAATGTCAGCCTTACTTACACCATAAGCTATGCCAGAACAAAATTGACTTTAAATAAAAGCATAAAATGAAGTAAAAAGATGCCAACATGCTCTAAAAACTTAAATAAATATGGAATCAATTTGTTTGCATATTTGGCAAAATAATAAAGTTGGTACAAAACAGGAAAAAGTACACAGGCAAATTAGTAGGTAAACTACTTGAGAAATATTTGACTGTATAATTCAAGCTCATTGATAAAAATCTTTCAGGGAAGATACGGAAATTTTAGAAAAGGGAGGAACAATGTAGGCAGAACAGTGATGATCATGAGGACCTTCTTACACTCCCTGATAAGGAACCTGAGGTGGAGTGGAGTGGGAGGGACAAGAAAAAATATTCTCAAGAAGCCAGGGCGGCATGGTTTCTTTCTTTTGAGAAGTAAAATCTGTGAAGATAAGTGATAAAAACTCCTTGCCCAAAATTATTTTTGTTTTTTGTTTTTTTTATAATTATATTATTACATATTTGGCCTCCTAGGACATATTGCTTGATTGATACAATAGTCCAATGATGACATTAAAACACTAATATTATAGAAACATTATATATCAAGTAATAATGGGAAATAAAATCTGCATCTCTTGGAAATGCATCACACATTTCTTTGTGATCCTTGCTTTGGACCAAACAATGGACTTAAAGCTCTCTGACTTGACATAGATACCAAGGAAAACTGCCATTAGATTTAAAGAAGTGCAACATTAAAAAGAAAAGAACAAATAAACAAATAAGAACTCATAGACACAGAAAACATTATGTTGGTTACCAGAGGGACGGGGTGTGGGAGGAGTAGTAAAGGAAAAAGTGGGTCAAATATATATATATGGTGACAGAAAAATATTTGACTTTGGGTAGTGGGCACACAATGAAATATACAGATCATGTATCATAGAATTGTACATTTTAGACCTATATAATTGTAACCATTTTCACCCAATAAATTTAATTTTTAAAAAATAAAAATCCTTATTTATAAAAAAAAATATATTTTTATTATTATTTTTTTTTTGAGAGAGAGAGAGAGAAGAAGGGAGAGGGAGAGAGAAACATCAATGAGAATGAACCATCCATCAGTTGCCTCCTGCACACCCCCTACTGGGGATCAAGCCCACAACCAGGAATCAAACCAGGGACCTCTAGGTGCATGGGACAATGCTCAATCAACTGAGCCACACCAGACAGGGAAACAAATTCTTTTTAAAGAGTGACTTGCTGGGTCTCAAAAAGTTCACAAGAAAAATCAAACTCCCCCCAGAAAATATTTCAAGTTTGCTAATCACTTTATTTTTGGACATTTCCAAATCTTAATAAAATACAAAGCCTCAATATCAACCAAATCTTAATAAAATAACACTGAAAGCATCTGAATAAAAGGCCAGCATAATGGTGACAGAAAATACTCCAAGTGCTTTTCTTGCCTAATAATTTCAATATTTCAAAACCAAATGCACATTCTACATCCATTTATGTTGATTTTTAAAAACAGTGAGACTAAGTTTAATAGTAAGAGAGAGTACACTGAGGAATGAAATGGGAAGCCCAAGAAAAGACACAGCGGTCAATATTCCTATTGCTGTACTTGACATCATTCACTGATAAGTTTTTTAAACCTTTGGGCAAAGATACTTAAACAAAAAAAATTAAAGAATAAAACAAATTAGAAAAACACACACCCAGAATTCAACACAATGAACAAAAGAGAATTATTGCTAAAAAACCACTTACCTATTTTGTCCAGATCTTCTATAAGACTTCTAGGTCAACCTTGATATGCTATCCTAGGTCAATCCAATCCCAGCATCACATTAGAGTAGCCCTGTTAAAAGAGACAAATAATTGTTACTGCTTTGAAAATTAAATTAAATTTATGTCATAATTAGTTCAATGACTTCATAGAACATAAAACATAGTCAACCTCAAATAAAGATAATTGTTAATGCATTCATTACCTTGTGAATCTTCAAGCATGTATGAAATGCTTTTGTACATTTTAATTTGGAGAATTTTAAATCCATTGTTTGGTAGAAACTAAGGCCTATGGAGACAACATGAGATGCATTTCCAAGAGATGCAGATTTTATTTCCTACTCTTACATTGACTTGGAAAGTTGAATTTTTGGTGATAAAATTTTAAATGTATGGTGACAGAAGATGATTTGAATTTGGGTGGAGGGC
The DNA here is from genome assembly GCF_014108235.1 of Myotis myotis. Lineage (NCBI taxonomy): Eukaryota > Metazoa > Chordata > Mammalia > Chiroptera > Vespertilionidae > Myotis > Myotis myotis. The sequence continues at coordinate 75,759,280 of NW_023416315.1, forward strand.
ATACAATGCAACATACAGATAATGTATCACAGAAAGGTACACATGAAAGTGTATGATCTTATTAACCAATGTCATCTCAATAAATTTAATTTAAAATTATTAAATGTATATAATGAAATTATTTATGTCTCAAGTTTATCAACTGAAAACATGATTGATTTCAATTGCCTTTTAAATCCATACTTAATGAGCATTGTAGGTCTTTACACAATTAACATTAGTAGTGAGCATTTTCTCCTTATAATCAAAATGTAAGAATTATCACCTTAATACATATTTGAATTTATATTTTCCAGATCCATTTCCTATTTAACCACTCTCTTTCCCTGCCTCTTCCTTCTTTAAACTGAATGATTCAAATCATGCCTTTCTTAGACTAAAATAAGTGTTCTGAAGGTCCAATAAAATTATAGGAGTTAGTAGTGTATAGATGTAAATGGGTTTTGACTCACACACCTATAGTGATTGATTGGTAGTGACCATATGGAAAGCAGTATGGCAACTAAATCTGAATCTGCAGCAGGAAAGAATATTGTGTTCAATTAGCAATATCTGCCATAGGCATTAAAAAGATGAATGCCATCATATGCCATCTTTGTTTAACATTTAGACATTTCACTAATTTTATTTAAATGGTTTCCAAACATTTTTGGCCAAAACTCCTATCTTCCAATAAAATCTTACTAAAGGGTAGACTATTTAAACAGATAAAAATCAAGCATTCTGGTTGAATCTGAAATCCAAATACTTAGTCTCACTACTATTTTTTCCCTAGATATTTGGGGGCATTCCAAAAGGCCTTAAATATTCCACAAAGCATAACTTAAAACCATTATTTTAGTTAATCATAGTGTTAAGGTATTTCAAACACAGAAATTACGGTTATTCAAATTCCATTACATTATAACATTCTTTGTCTAGCGCCTCTGTTGTCATATTTATCTTTTTTTGTAAACACAATTTAGGTAGATTTTTTTTTTGTATGTTGTCATAAATCACAGCAATTTATTCATAAATACCTAACTACTACATTCAAAGAAATAAATTTTGCACATGAGCGGGCTCCACTATTGACTTTCTTTGTGTTAATTATTGTCCATAATTATATCATTCCTGCTATATAAAACCAAAAGAAACAGAGATCTTATTAAAATGTAGCAGTTTAAATTATTTCCTAACTCAATATGGCTTATTTTCACTCATATTCATGGATGTAACTTTCCCTAAATTATTCCCATATTCATGGATATCATTTTCCTATAAATTATATGTCTAAAAAATAATCACAAAACAAGTTTTAAAAGCATATGCCATAAGAGGTACATTCATCCTATATAATAAAAGCCTAATATGCTAAGTGTCCTGTCGTCTGATCATCCTTTCAACTAATCAAAGCATAATATGCTAAGGCTGCTCAACCGCTTGCTATGACGTGCACTGACCAACAGGGGGCAGACACTTCAACCAGTAGGTTAGCTTGCTACTGGGGTCCAGCCAATCGGGACTGAGTGAGAAGGGCCAGACATGCCCTGGAGCCCTCCAGTGTCCCTCCCTGGGGGGCCAAACTCCCGCATCCCTCCCCGGCCCCGATTGTGCTCCAGTGGGGTCCAACAGCCTGGCCTGTGCCCTCTCGCAATCCAGGACCCCTCGGGGGATGTCAGAGAGCCAGTTTCTGACCAATCCCTCAGACCAGGCCAAGGTCTGGTGCACGAATTCATGCACCGGACCCCCAGTATCAAAATAAAGGTCTGGTGCACGAATTCATGCACCGGCCAGGCCACTGGTGCACGAATTCATGCACCGGACCCCCAGTATCAAAATAAAATTAAGAAATAAGGTGTAAAGAGAAGGAATCAACTATTGCAACTATTAGGCTGCCAGTGCGGGTGCAGGAATATAGATATCATAGATAAATCCACATATCAATGAGTTATATATAGAAGGGTAATATCACAAAGTAAAAGAAAAGGTTGGCGTTGACTCATTGTATGGAGAAAGAACAATTGTCTTGGAATATGACAAAAAATAAAACTAGCTTCTTATACAAATTTAATTCCAATAAGATTAAAGAGTTTTAAAGTGGAACGCCCCTTCACTTTTTTTTTCTTTTTTTATCTTTTCTCTTTCCTTTATTTACCTTGTTTTTTATTTATCTTCTTTATCTATCTGCTTTATTGATTTGTTATTATTCTAGTTTCTGTAACAGCCGTGGGCAAACTACGGCCCGCGGGCCGGATCCAGCCTGTTTGAAATGAATAAACTAAAAAAAAAAAAGTCCGTACCCTTTTATGTAATGATGTTTACTTTGAATTTATATTGGTTCACACAAACACTCCATCCATGCTTTTGTTCCGGCCCTCTGGTCCAGTTTAAGAACTCATTGTGGCCCTCGAGTCAAAAAGTTTGCCCAACCCTGTTCTATAATTTTGTTCCTATATCTAATTTTTCTCTTCCCTTTTCCTACTCATCTTTTCTTCTCTCTTTTCTTTTTCTACTGCTTTCTCATATTTTTTTCTTTTTCTTATTTTGGGCCTATCTGCTTTCTATTATACTTTTCAAAATTTTTTCTTCCTTCTTTATTTTAAACATTTTTCCTTTCCTTATTTCCCTTCATCTTTATTCTTATTTCCCTTATTTCAGCTCTGTACACACATATTCCTTTTCTCCTCCCCCCCTTTTTTGTCTGTTTTGTTATTTTTCTCCTTGTATTTTTCTTTCTTTCTTGTCTTCTATCATTCTTGCTCTCTTTTCTCTTTCCTAATTCTCTCTTCTCTGGTGATTGTTTTTGTGTTGCTATAAGGGCCTGTGTATGTTTTTGTTTTGTTTCTTTTGTTTTGTGTTTAGTGGTGTTGTATTTTGTTCTGTTCTGTCAGTATCTCCACAATAGTTCCTGTGATGTGTTCAGGGGTGAGCCACATGGTCAGTCAGCCTAAGAGGAGATTCTATCCATGAATGGGACAATGACATTCAAGACCAAACTACAACAAGAGAATCCAAGCAAGGGGATTTCCTAGAGCACTCAGCTCAGGAGATCTAAGAGACTGCACCACTAGGTCCCACAAAGCACCTATTACATAAGACTACCCTATAAAGTCTGGGAGGCATAGCAGTTTGATCTGATACATAAAAACAAATATAAAGGGACAACAAAAATGGGGAGACAAAGAAACAACCCCCAAGGAAAGGGAGGAATCACCAGAAAATGAACTAAATGAAACAGAGACAAGCAATTTGTCAGGCGAAGAATTCAAAGTAATGGTAATAAGGGTGCTCAGACAACTCAGTGAGAACTACAAGCAACTTAATAAGATTTATAAGGGACTTAATGAGAGCTATAACAACATGAAAAGAATAAAAATAAAGAAACAATAAATAAGAATCCATTGGAAATGATGAATGACATAGCTGAAATAAATAAGACTCTAGAAGGATTCAATAGAAGACTAGAAGAAGCTGAGGATCAAATTAGAAGACTAGGTAGCAAAAAAAAACTCATTCAGAGCAGCAAATGGAAAAAATAATTAAAAAGCATGAGGAGAGTCTAAGGAAGCTTTGGGACAACATGAGAGTTATATTTTCAAAGCTAATTTAAAAACAAATTATGTGACTATTTTTGAGACTTAAAAGTAAAAAAAAATGATTCTGAAATAAGACTTTAAAAGTATAAATAATAAAGGATAAAATTGATTAATTTGGCTTCATAAAGTAAGAAGTTTTCAGTGAAGAACAGGCATAGATAAATTCCACAGGCAAACTGAGGAAATAACTAAAACCAATGAGCAGTTAATATTAGAATATATACTAAGAGGAAGCTAATAGAAAAGTGAGCAAAAAACCTGAAAATACTGTTTCTCAGGAGAAGCCAGAAGAGGTATCCTATATAATAAAAGTGTAATTTGCAAATCAACCAAATGGTGGAACAACCGGTCAGCGGAGGGCGGGGTTGGCAAACAGGCAGCGGCAGGCCAGCCAAGGTGTGTGCCAGCAGGCAGAGGGAGGGGACAGAGATGGGGGCGGGGCAGTGGTGACCAGCTGTGGCAGAGGGGCAATGGAGAGGGGCAGGACCAGCCACTTGCCGGTCAGCACTGTCCCCTGACCGGCCTGCCTAGTTGCCTCCCTCAGAGGGAGGCCAGACTGTGGCTTAGGCCTGCTGTAGGAGTGGGCCTACGCCAGTGATGGCGAACCTTTTGAGTTCAGTGTGTCAGCATTTTGAAAAACCCTAACTGAACTCTGGTGCCATGTCACATATAGAAATTTTTTGATATTTGCAACCATAGTAAAACAAAGACTTATATTTTTGATATTTATTTTATATATTTAAATGCCATTTAACAAAGAAAAATTAACCAAAAAAATGAGTTAGCGTGTCACCTCTGACACACGTGTCATAGGTTTGCCATCATTGGCCTAAGCCATCATTTGGATATCGCATGAGGACTCCGGAACTGTGAGAGGGCACAGGCCAGGCTGAGACACCCCTCCCTGCTCCAAGTGCAAGAATTTTCGTGCACCAGGCCTCTATTCAAGTATATTTTAAAATGCTAAAAATCAATAGTTGTCAGAAAAATGGATATTAAAAAACCAATGAGATATCACTTTATGTTATCAACATAGCATAAATTTGATTTCTGAATTCTGCCAGTGTTGACAAGGATACAAAAAGATGAATGAACACTATCTTGTTTAGTGCTAATGGAAGCTTACACAATACAGACTTAAAACCAATATAGAAGATCTAATGTTTTACCCATTCTTTATAAACACAAAGAAAACATATGCAGAACTCTATTGTAGTATATATTAGCTTAGATATTATGTCACATTTTTATTTATATGCCTTTCTCTCCCATTTTCATTACTCAAAATTAAGGTTGAAAATTGATAAGTGAAGAAATAGAAATAAACATATAATTTAAAATTAAGAATATAAATACCAAACATTTGTTGCCTCTGTATAGCTGGATTGGGTGGGAAGGTAAAAGGCAGAGAATTGCTATTTTTCATTATAATGAGCATTTGTTTCATTTGATTTTTTAGCTCTGAGTATGTATTTCTTGAATAAAAGTCAAATTTAAATATAAAAGAAATTGCAAGACGCTAACTATAAAAATAAAGAACATTTCACCACTTCAACATACAAATTTTTATTTATATAAGTATGAATTATTTTTGTAACAAAGCTCAAGAAAAAAAAAAGAGATTACTGACCACAATGATCATAATGATCTTTTAATTATATACCAAATGATCACTTAAGAACCAAATGACCAGTTAATTATACAACAACAAAATAAAACTCTATCAAAACAACAAAAACTTAAGCCATTAAAGGAAAATAAAGTCAACTGGAAAACGCAAAACCAGTGGTAGAGAAGCTAATTAAAATTTTCTTACATATACTATACACATGCCAATATGTTGATTGGTTGCTGAAAATATATAAGGGGTGATACCCCCGTCTGCTGAGAAACATAATATTTATATATATATCACCCAATATAAGTCAAGACAGTCAAATACTTTCTGGATAAAAGAAGGACCTCTATGCAGTTCACATTTACAAGAACTCCCTTTCCCAATTTCTTCTGACCTTTTAAATTGGCTTACACATTTATTTAAGTTTTAATATGGTAATGAGGAAAGCATCATTGATATTACCAAGAGTTTGACCTATCTTTTTTCAAGAAAGGTATTATATAAAATGAACTACTAGGTGGTTTAGTTTTGTTGTATGTATCTATTTCTATGAACTTCTTGATACTAAAAAAACATATTAAGTTTTCTAATATGTTACTTGACCTCTTTGCTAATTCTTCCATACTATTTTGTGTGTGTGTGTGTGTGTGTGTGTGTGTGTGTGTGTGTGTGTGTTTTGCTAATCCTAAGCCCAGGATATTTTGATATTTTTTCCATTGATTGTTAGAGAGAATAGAAGGGCCGGGGAGAAAGGGAGAGAGAGAGAGAGAGAAAGAGAGAGAGAGAAACATCGATGTGAGAGAGACATTGATTGCTTGTTTTCACATGTGTCCCAACCAGGGAGGGGGATCAAGGGGATCAAACCTGCAACCCAGACACATTTCCTTGACCAGGAATCAAACTTGTGACCCCTTCAGTCTGAGGGCCAACACTCTAACCACAGAGAACCAGCCAGGGCTACCCTACTGTCTTCTAGTTAACAAAACTGGAGATATGTTCTAAAAGAAATACTATCATGTAGTTTTTTTTTTAAAAGACAAAAAGAAAAAAATTACATAATATAAAGCTTAGTTGTAAAATAGGTATCTATTCACTTCTAATGGAAAGTAGCATAATACAAAATCCTTATTCTAATTAATTTCAAGATTTGAAGGAATGTACTAAAATTTTGAAATAAATAAAATAGATTTGATACATAGGTCATAACATGTAATTGATATTCAAAAGTAAAAATTACACTGATATTTTAAATACAGTTTTTTAAATTGTTGACATAATTACAAATGCCCACATTCCTTCCCTCTCTTTTGCCCATCTCCATCCTCCCCTGGCTTTACCATTCTGTTGCCCGTGTCCATGGGCTCTGAAGATATGTTCTTTAGCTCATCCCTTCACATTCTTTTATCCCAACCACCTCCTCTGTGAAATCTTTCAGTCTGTTCCTTGTACCCATGCCTCTGGTTCTTTTTTGTTCATCAGTTAATTTTGTTCCTTAACGTCCACACATAAGTGAGATCATATGGTAATTCTCTTTTTCCCAGGCTGGCCTATTTCTCTTAGCACAATAAACTCCAGGTCCATCCAAACAACACAAAAGGTAAGATTTCCTTCTTTTTTTACAGCTGCATAGTATTCCATTGTTAAATGTACCACAGCTTTTTTATACACTCATCTACTGAAAGACACTTGAATTGTTTCCAGATAATGGCTATTGCAAATAATGCTGCTATGAACAAAGGGGTGCATATATTCTTTATGATTGGTGTTTCTAGATTCTTAGGATGTTTTTGTAGAAGTGGGATCACTGGGTCAAATGGCAGTTCCATGTTTAATTTTTTGAGGAAACTCAAAATTGCCCCTCTACACTGGGTTCCCAGCCTGCCACAGACCTTCATCACCCTATTGTCTGTGTCCACAGCAAATGCATGTATGCAGGTAAGATCTTTGTTTAATCTCTTCCTGCTACCACCCCCCTTCCCTTTCAGATTCAACAGTTTGTTCCATGTTTCCATGCTTCTGATTCTATTTTATTCACCAGTTTATTTTGTTCATTAGATTTCTTATTTATTTATTTTCACTTATAAATTCATTTTGTTGGTAGGTATGTATTTATTGTGATTTCAATGTTCATATTTTTTATCTTTTTCTTCTTCTTAAAGAATACCCTTCAAAATTTCATGTAATACTGATTTGGTGGTGATGAATTCCTTTAGCTATTTCTTGTCTCTGAAGCTCTTTATCTGACCCTCAATTTTAAATGATAGCTTTGCTGGGTAGAGTAATCTTGATTGTAGGTCCTTACTATTCATCACTTTGAATATTTCTTGCCACTCCCTTTTGGCCTGCAAAATTTATGTTGAGAAATCAGGTGACAGTCCTATGGGTAGGACTGTCCCTTGTAGGTAGCTAACTTCTTTTCTCCTGCCACTTTTAAGATTATCTATTTTTCTTTAACTCTTGGCATTTTCATTATGATGTGCGTTGGTGTGGTCCTTTTTGGGTTCCTCTTGTTTAGGACTCTTTGTGCTTCCTGGACTTATAAGTCCATTTCTTTCTCCAGGTAAGGGAAGTTTTCTGTCATTATTTCTTCAAACAGATTTTCAATATCTTGCTCTCTCTCTTCTCCTTTTAGCACCCCCATAATTTAAATGTGGGTATGCTTGAAGTTGTCCCAGAGGCTCCTTACATATTTTCTTTTTGCTCTTCTGATTGGGTGTTTTTTGCTTCCTCATATTTCAAATAGTTGATTTTATTTTCAGAATCCTCTACACTAGTGTTGAATCCCTGTAAATTATTCTTTATTTCAGTTGGTGTATGCTTAATTCCTGAATGGTCCTTTTTCATGTCTTTGACATTCTCACTAAGATCCTTAAAAGTCTCACTAAATCCCTTGAAGTTCTCTTTGAGTCCCTTGAAGTTACTCAAGGACCTGTTACTCTTTGAGACAGCACTGAGGGACATTTTATGCTAAACAAAATAAGCCAGTCAGAGAAAGACAAATATCACATGATCTCACTTATATGTGCAATCTAATGAAGAAAATAAACTGACAAGCAAAACAGATCCAGAGACATGGAAGTGTTGAACAGACTGATGAATCTCAGAGGGAATGGGGGAGAGGAGGCAGGAAGAGATTAACCAAAGAATGTATATGCATATATGCATATCTTATGGACAAAGACAATAGTTTGGTGAAGGTCTGGGGAGAGCTGGAGTAGGATGGAGGGGGCCAATGAAGGAAAAAAGGGGATGTCTGTGACTTTCAACAATAAAGATAAATTAAAAATTAAATAAAAATAAATAATAAAAACACTTTAGTTTTATTGTTGTTTTTGACTAATAGTATAAGACTAAATTAGGAGAAAATGGCAAAGAAATATTCAAGAATGCTGCTACTAGAATTATCAAAGTAGGTTTAAGCAACTGAGATTGTACAGAACACATCTAATTAGGTCTGATTTTCTGTCACATTCTTCATTGTAGTAAAAAGTGCATCAAACTTAAATGTGCTTTCTTTCTTATTCCTCTTCTACTCTCTTACTCATCCCTCCCTATTTTGGTAATCCCTTCCTTTATGCTTCATTCATATAAAAAAGTGAATAATCCCTGACCGGTTTGGCTCAGTGGATAGAGCGTCGGCCTGTGGAATGAAGGGTTCCAGGTTCGAATCCGGTCGAGGGCATGTACCTGGGTTGTGGGTACATCCCCAGTAGGGTGTGTGCAGGAGGCAGCTGATCAATGTTTCTCTCTCATCGATGTTTCTAGCTCTCTGTCCCTCTCCCTTCCTCTCTGTAAAAAAATCAATAAAATATATTAAAAAAAAAAAGTGAATAACTCATCTTCCTCCGATGCTGACCAATAGTTGGTTTTACTAATATAGTTACCAAGTTTAAGAGCAGATCAACATTTATGATCCTCAGAACAAATCCTTGGTTCTATATTTTCCCATTTTTCTTTCTTATTTTTGGTGAAAAGAAAATTTTCAGCTAAACAAGCATATTCACATATGTAAACAGTGTTTAGAGAATTAAGTGGACAAAATTAACATAGATGAAAATGACTCTGCAGCTGCTTTCTTGATGCTGGAGATGTTTTGTCTATCTCTTTCAAATCATAACAAATGTGATGCATGCAATGTAAAGAACTCCAAATCTTAAGAAATGTCTTGTAAGCTATGTAAAAAAGATTTAGTAAATGGCAGTTCAGGATTTCCCAGTCATTTGAGGGATATGTAACCCCAACTACAGAAGGAGTCTGATAACCCTGGATGACCTGGATTTTTCATGTTTTCTCTACCACTTGTCAAATGATTCCACCCTCAAATCTCTTCTTTAGCAAATGCATAGTTCTAATCTAATACCAGGTCTCTGGGATTCTACTACAATACAATATATTAAGAAATACAGAGTATCATCTACCTATTGATAAAAACTTTTCAAGGTTAACACTAGCATACTGTCATTCAGGATATAGTATTTGTTTCATAAATGCTAAATGAATAATAAAACTACTTAAAATTATTAAAACCTGGTTTCTTACATATTCACAGTTTTTTCATGCAATACTTCCATTTACTTGATTTGACTATTCAGCTGAAGTTCCGCCAACACTGAGCTACCTCCATCATCTAACCTAGTGTGTGTGTGTGTAGATTTAATTTTTAAAGCTCTTGAATGGAACATAACTTGAGTTAAGCAATGTTCACAACAATGATTTAAAAAATCACTTACATTGCAATACCCTAGTCCAGCTAATAGATTCTCTTCGGAAGTCAATTTAATTGCAGCAAAAAAAAAAAAAAAAAAAAAAAAAGACAGACAGAAGGTAGGTTAAAGGAAGCTGAGATCAGGTGAGGAGGTATGTCCATTTTACAGTACTGAGCCTTCCTTTAATTTTGCTTATTTCACAGGTCTACATAGCTCATTTGTGTGGAGAAGCTATACTATATATTTATCACAGCAAAACAAATAGTTATGTGACTTAGGAAACAAAATGCTTTGATAGATTGAATTTTCTTACACAATCTCATACCTAACACAATAGGAGGATGCAATATTGTTGAAGTTCCAGGCTGACCGTTTTAATAAAAACATTAACTTCTCCTTTTTCCTTCATTAAGAGAAGCAGTCATCCTTTATTAGATGGATATCTCTTACATTGTTAGTTTGTTTATCTATTGTTGACAATAATTCTTAATCATTTGATTGTGGTAGTTTATTTTATTCTATGTTATTGGTGACTGGTCTTCTAACTCTAGGATGAAATCCATATAAAGACCCCAATGCATTAAATAATTAAAAAATTATTCCATTTCATAGGTAAATACATCTATTGTGCCAATTCCTCTTTCTGTTTTTTGTTTGGTTTGTCTTTTAAAGAATGGTGTACTAGTATACTTTAGCAACATACAGTATAAAATAAGGCAAATTTTTATCAAGGCCAATAAGTGGAAAAATTTATGTCAGTTGAAATTCACAACAGTATCATTGGTTTAATAATTGAAAAATAGAGTGTGGTTATATATATATATATATCATCAGAAAATTTACAAAACATCATCTTTTCTTATAGTCAAATAAAGACAACTTGAAAATTGACAGAGGAAGGTACAAACTTAATAGGTTTGCACTGTTTTATGTATATTTTTATTTAGATGAGAATCTGAATGTACTTTTATTTAGATGAGAATATGAATATATTGTATATATTCAAGTATAATCAGGAAGGGTTTTTTATATTAGTTTTTAGCACCAAAATGATAATAGCAGTCCAACATTTATTGAAAATGTAAGCACTGTGTTTAAGAGCTTCTAAGATACCAAACCAAATTGACAAGGTGCTCTAAAGGTACTCATAAGAGTTAGACATATTTCTGAAATTTTAGCAGGAAATTCAAAACCCCATTCTCAGACTATTTCTTGAATTATCTTTAAATTAAGTACTCTTCACTGCATGTCAAATCAAACGTTTTAGAAGACCATTGTGCGTGCCAATATGAAGAACCACAGAAGCATCATCAGAGACAAAAACACTCTCTGCAAGTACACTGACCTAGCTATCGAAAATGTTTCTCAGTGATTCGACCGTGCTAAATTACTATGACCCACTATTGGTCCTCCTTACAAAGAACTTTCCTGATGGAGTTATTTGTCAGTGGTTCCAACTTCTACATCCTTAAGAATCTAGTTTAGGAACGCACATAAAAGGGAAAAACCTAGTTAAACTCCTAAGGCTTTCTTAACATGGCTGTAGCCATTATTTCAGACATTCATTTTAGCAACTCTACTATTTATTTTTACTTGGAAAATGTCCATAAAATTATTGGATAAATAAAAATGTATTGTGATATCTGGATACAATGTGTTTTTAAAGCATAAACAAATAGTTCTAATTTGGTTTATGTGTATAAAAAATCATATAATGTATTTAAATACACATACTTTATACATGGTTAAAGAATTGTTACAGTTATTATCTGTATGGGTCCATGTTACATCATAGAATGAGGATATTAATTTGTCATGAGTCAATTACAGAAATATGAAGTACTCTAGATGAGCTAGCAATTTATTACTGTATAATGAAAACTTTTACTTAGCAGAATACAATTAAATTTGATTTACTTTCTAGACAAGTAAGTAGCAATTTGAAAATTTACTGAGATTTTCCACTGCATTATTTTAAAAATAAGTGGAATTTCTGGTTGACTTTCAAATACAATCAGGAAATTCAATTTTACAAATTATCTTTCTTGGCATTCAGACTAGTAAGAATATTTTCTCTTTCTTTTCTTTTCTTTCTTTTAAAAATTTGAACACAGAAGCAGTCCTTATCCTCAGGCCATGATGTGGTTAAGCTATTGTAACAAAAAAAACAAAAACAAAAACAAAACAAAACAAAAAGACAGTCAAGAAAAATACCTACCACAGAGTAAGGTCTCTAAATATTCCTCTGGAAATGGATGGACAAATGAAAGATAACTACTTTGAAAACATATGGGTCTGGTTATAAAATGAAGTAATCTCTGATGGACAATCTTAATTTTATCCCTACTACTGGTGAGGAGGAACATAATTCTGAAGTGCATGTTCTTGTTGATAGTGATGAACAATAATAGAAAGGTCAAGAGGCTTTAAAATATACATGTTAAAAATTGTAGTAATTCACTAAGAAATTTATATTAGTAGGATGATAATTTAATGATATAAAATAAATTTTGAAATAAGCACAATAGGATCATGTAATTTGTGTATCAAATATAAACTAAGAAGAGTCTATCCACACTAATAGTATATACTTACTTAATAGTATATACTGGCAAATAAGGAGGCAATCCTTAACTGTTGCTTTTCCTTTTTCATTGAGCATTTTAAATTTCATTACAAATGTAAAATACTTTCCTTTTCAGAATTATTTTTATTGCAAATTATTATTTTCTTGTCTTTGTATCCCTGTTTAAAATATCAACAATATTGTCAGCACCAACAGCGAGTTATTGCAAGAAAAGAGAGCAAGGGAGAGTCAGACATGGTTGAGCATATTCAGCTGGGAAGCAGAGGCCTGTTTGCTTCACCGGGAAGCTATAGCTTCACACCCCAAGAAATCACAGCATTGCCCCTCTAAGGGGACTGTGTGTGGGAGACAGAAGCAGGGAGAGGTAAGCACACGCAATCAAGTAAAAGTGGTACAGGGGGAGGTGCCTGACCATGAGGGTTTGTCAGTCTAACCTGGGAAAGGGATCACTGGACTCAGCAGAAGCCCTGGAAAGCTAAGGGACACTGATCGGTTATCTTGAAAAAGCTTCTGGTTCCACCCAAGGTTGAGAACACATAGCTCCATGGTCGGCAAACTGGGGCTCGTGAGCCACATGCGGCTCTTTGGTCCCTTGAGTGTAGCTCTTCCTAAGCCTTAGGAGTACCCGAATTAAGTTAACAATGTACCTACCTATACAGTTTAAATTTAAAAAATTTGGCTCTCAAAAGAAATTTCAATGGTTGTACTGTTGATATTTGGCTCTGTTGACTAACGAGTTTGCCGACCACTGCTCCAGGCCATCAAAGAAGCTTCTCTCTTTTGCTCGGGACTGCACTCGTGCACTCCCTTGTTCCTTCATGTTCTCTCCTGCCCGGAGGCATGTGACCATGCAGGTTAGTGGCCACCTGAGGCCTTCAGGAGACTGTGTGGGCCCCGAGGGAATATGAAGTGGAGACTTTGGACCCTGGCCTTTGCTTTGGCCTTGTTGTGCTTCTGCCATGGCAGGAGGGAGGAACATGGGACATTGGGAAGCCAGGAGAACTCTTTTGATATTACATCACAACTATATCATTTTGCCGCATCCACATCACAATCTTCCGTGCAGGGGTCCTTGAAATGCTTTTCTCCTGATCCCATGGGAGAGTCTGTTTTCGACCAACAACAATATGACTAATTGTCTAAACAATTTACATTTATTTACAGCTATCTATTAGTCTCCTGCTACAGGCCTGGGTGTACCCTAAGCTCTAAACTATATCAAACTCTTTATCAGCAACTTCTCAGTAACTGGCACATAAAAATGTGTATTATTTGTTTATTTATCTAGAACATCCCTAGGGAAATCAAACGAGGTATATGTCAACAAAAGAAGATAAAGACAAACACAATGATCTCAATGATCTAGTGTTGTCTTTACACAATGCTTAATCATTGGTCTGATTTTACCTCAAAAAAAACCCCACAACAAACAAATAAATAAATAAAGGAGAGGTATTTCTCAATTGTTGATCATGAGTCCTTTAAAATATATACTCAACAAAATATATACTCAAAAGAAAAAACAATTTCCTCACCTTTTTCATGCCTCCTATAATTTAGTGTTACTAATCTATAAGCAATGGATATCAAGAAACAAATACTAGCACACACACATGCATGTGCACACACACATGCACATACAACACAGAGTTCCTGATTAGTCCTATGTATGATATTTAAATTCTTTCTTTTAAAGGAAAAATAGTGACACAGAGCCACAGTACCAAAAAATGAGTGACCTCCTTCCAGAGTAGTTGTGTCTACTGTAGATACCTTGGTTGTCTGAAATTTATTTTCTTCTTTTAAACCTATGAGAGGTACAGACTTTTCCAATCATCAAAGTGAGTAGTGACACCAACAGTACACACTAAAGAAACAACCGTCTCAGGAACATCAGAGGTTGCCGTAACCGGTTTGGCTCAGTGGATAGAGCGTCGGCCTGCGGACTCAAGGGTCCCAGGTCTGATTCCGGTCAAGGGCATGTGCCGTGGTTGCGGGCAAGTCCCCAGTGGGGGTTGTGCAAGAGGCAGCTGATCGATGTTTCTCATTGATGTTTCTAACTCTCTATCCCTCTCCCTTCCTCTCTGTAAAAAATCAGTAAAAATATATTTTTTAAAAAAGAATATCAGAGGTAATAGTTCTACTAGTAGGATCACAGCCCCAATAAAAGGATTTGGCTGTTTTCATCTGTGATGCTATTTTTTTAAAACATTATATTCTGACAAATATTGTATATATTTGTTGACAAAACAGCCTAATACATGGCTTGCATACAAACTTAAGTAGTAGTTTTCAAAATGTAAGCATTTTTGTACTCAATCTGAACTTTTATTTGCCTGGGTTTTGTGTCCTAATATTACCCTGCATGTGAGAAAAATTCCTTATTGAGCAAATATCTGTAATCACATAACAACCTTAACTCCATGTCCTACCAGGTAGTCCATAAGAAAGTGCTTTGATAATTTCATTATAATAAATTCCATAAATGAAAAGTACATATGTTCATGCCCATCAACAGATAGATGGATAAGCAAAATGTGGTATAGGCATACAATGGGATATTCAGCCTTAAAAAGGAAAGAATTTCTGAGACAAGTTACAAAATAGATGAATCCTGAAAATGTTGATGCTAAGTAAAATAATCATAAAAGATCACATATTTAGGCCCTGGCATAATAGCTCAGTTGTATAGAATTTTGTCCCAATATGCCAAGGCTGCAGGTTCAATCCCCAGACAGGGCACATACAAGGATCAATCAATGAATGTACAAATAAGTAGAACAACAAATCTTTATCTCTCTCTCTCTCTCTCTCTCTCTCTCTCTCTCTCTCTCTCCCTCTCTCTCTAAAAATCAGTTTAAAAGTGAGGATTAGAAGGACAAATATCATATGACTCTACTTATATGAGATGACTACATTAGTCAAATTCATATAGACTGAAAGTGGAATGAATGGTAGTTGCTATGGGCTGGGACAGAAGAAAAGAGGGAATTATTTACTGTTTTAAGGATACAAAATTTCAATCTTGCAAATTGAAAAAAAGTTCTGGAATTGGTTGAACAAAAATGCAAATGTACTTAATGCTGCTCAACCATATACTTAAAAATGGGTAAAAATGCTAATTTAATATCATGTATATTTTACCACAATTTTAATCTATTACATGTCCACATAGGATTAAATCCCTAATATTAAGTTATTTGATACTTACAATTTAATGAAGAATAGTATCTGAAAGCAATGAAAGAAACTGGTGATGAAGAAAAAATGAAGGAAGAAGGATTGACAATGGAGCTAAGTTTCAAAGAAGCTAGAAGAAAATTAGGTCAATAGATAAAAAGGTATTTTTAATCAAAAGAAAAAAGCTCTTGTGAAACAGTAAAAAGAGAAAGGTAGGCTAAGAGTACAGGGCACTAGTTGATAAGAGGAAGATGAGCAGATGGATGCACAGAAAGGAAGTATTACGGAAGTTGGCAAGAAGAAGGTCCTGGGCAGAAACAAAACTAAGGTAGAAAGAAAAGAGAGAATAAAAGGAGAATAAAGAGAAAACTTACAGTTTCCTTTAATATATATATAATCAACAGGGAGGAGGAAAAATCAGATACTGACACCTCATGATTACTAAAGATCCAAGATTGCAGCAGATTAAGTGGAAGCTACATTCATCTCCTCCCAGGACCAAACTGGAATTATAACTAAAATATAGAGCAATCATCCCGAATAACCAATGGAAGATTAACTGAACAGAAGTCTTACAAACAAGGATTTATGAAAGCCAAATTAAGATTGGTAAAAAAGATGGAGATGTGAAAAGGGGTGGCCCCACACCCAGAGGCATGGGGTATCAACCCCAGTCTGGGCTCCCCAGCCCAGAGCACCAGAGCTATCAAGAGGTGACCCCATAGCATCTGCTGTGAAAATCAGTGGGGTTTCGGTCTGCCCGGGAGAGATGAACGTCACCTAGAGACACAGGTACCTTCTTGAAGGACCAACACAAAAAATTTTATTTGCAGCCACTGACCATGAGCTCCAGTGCAGTGGGGGCAGAGTGGGCTAGAATCTTGTGAAGAGAGTGGCGTTTGTGGATCTGGGAAGAAAGCTGAAGGGAAAGCCTCCAGAATCCCTGTGATGAGTCCCTCTCTCACATGGCAGACACCATCGTTCTCCCCACCATATGGCATTAGCCTGAGAGAAAGCAATAGCACAACCCTCTGGACAACCTGTCACCATACCCTGCAGAGCTCACCCCTTGCTGAGGAGTCAGCTGCCTGGACAGGGGTGTGGAGGTCTAGGCAGGTTCGGGGAGGGAGGGGTGTCAGTGATTGAGTTTTGTGGCTCTGATATAGGAGCCATTTCACTCTCCTTTCCCCAAGCCTGATGGATGCTTCCCTTCATGGGAGATCCATTAACCCCACCATCCCAACTCCTGGAAGTCCTGCCCTGATGATCTCAGGGTCCTGGCAGACTCTGACATAGAATGAGTTGTGTGGTTCCAGGATGGGGGGCATTTTCCCTTCATACTCTAGACCCGTGAAAGAGCCTTCCATTCACACAACCAAATATTGGTCTGTTTGGGCCTGATAAACTCTGCTGGCTTTACCCTTAAGATTTCCTAAGACTCTTCTCCATCATAAAGGTCTGTGAGCACTTGGTAGGTTGCAGCTAACCTTGGTATATATGGGATATTAAATGAGTGGCCTCAGACTCAGCACTGACATTAGATTGAACGTACATCAATCTGGTGAACAACACTTGCCCCCATCTGGTGGCTCACTGAGAACCTTCCTTATGCAAAGAGAGTACCACCAAAGGGTTTTTCAGTGACTGAGCCTACCAGGAAGCCGGTAGGCAGCAGCAGATCTTGGGGTGCCTTGGGCCTTTTGCTGACCTGCCCCTGAGCTCTGAGCTAGGTGCTGGTGGAAGTCAGCCTTGTTGTACAGCTTGGTCCTTCCATGCACACTCGGGCCCAGCAGAGGCAACCACAAACAGTGGAGCACTTCATAGCTCCAAACAGGTTGCCCAGGGGCAGACACAGGAAGAGTCTGATATTATCCTATACCAGAGAGACTTCCACGAGGCCTTTGAATCAATACACCTTCAGCCAACATCAGAACATAACCCATTTAGCTTCATGAGTGACATACCCAAAGGAAGATCTCAGCAGGCACCAAAGCCTGCCAAGGCAAATTCTGGTTAGTGTGGTTACCACCTATACAGCCACTCATATACTCTGACCAAGGTTGATCCTCACCATTAGCCAGCCTGAGGGTTGAACCTGTGCACATGCGGTGCAATAATAATCAAGACTCCATTACAACAGTAGGGCTCATAACCCACACGAGGGACACCTGGAGCACCCAGCTAACGTGATAAAAGAGACTGCGCCACTGGATCCCACATGACACCTACTACATAAGGCCACCCTACCAAAACTGAGAGTTACAGCACATCTACTAATACATAGGAACAAACACAAAAATTTAGCCAAATTGGGGAGACAGCAAAACATACCCCAACTTTACAAACAACAACAACAGGAGAAATCTTCAGAAAAAGAGCTAAATGAAATTGAGGCAATCAATTTACCAAATATAGAGTTCAAAACAATGGGTATAAGGATGCTCAAGGAAATCAGTGAGAACAACAAGGAACTTAGTGAGAAACAAAACTACATGAAAATGGACATAGAAACCATAAACAAGAACCAGTTAGAAATGAAGAATACAATATATGAAATGCATAATACAGTATTAAAAAAATAAACAGTAGGTTGGATGAAGCAGAGATCAAATAAGTTATTTAGAAGACAAGGTAGGAAAAAATATGTAATATGAGCCACAAAAAGAAGAAATATTTTTTTAAATGAGGATAGTGAGATAATCTGAAAGAGAAAAACATCTGAATCATGAGGGTACCAGAAGGATATGAGAGAAAGCAAGAGATTGAGAACCTATTTGAAGAAATGACTGAAAACTTCCCTAATCTATGAAGGAAAAAGACACACAAGTCCAGGAACTGCAGAGAGTCCCACACAAGATGAACCCAAGGAGGCCCACACCAAGCACATCATAATTAAAATGGCAAATGTTACAAACAAAGAGAGAATCTTAAAAGCAGTATGAGAAAGATAGTTAATTACCTACAAGGGAGATCCCATAAGATTGTCAGCTGACTTTTCAAAAGAAACTTTGCAGGTCATAAAGGATTGGCATGAAATGTTCAAAGTGATGAAAAGCAAAGCCTACAATCAATGCTACTTTACCCAGAAAGGCTATAATTTAAAATTGAAGGAGAGATAAAGACCTTTCCAGAAAATACAAAGCTAAAGGAATTCACTGCCATCAAACCAATATTACAAGAAATGTTAAAGGGTCTTGTCAAGAAAAGAAGAAGGAAAAACAAACAGAGGAACATAGTAACAGAGAATAAAATGGCAATAAATACGTACTTATCAATAATCATTTTATTTCTTATTTTTTATTTTATTTTTTAAATCTTTATTCTTGAAAGTATTATATATGTCCCCTTATTTCCCCATTAACTTTTTCTAGCCCACCCCTGGCCAGCACCCAAGGCCTTCATCACCTGTGTCTGTGACCATGGGTTATGCATATATGCATACAAGTTCATTAGTTGATCTCTTCCCACTACCCACCCTCCTCTGCCTTCCCTCTGAGGTTCCACAGTCTGTTCCATGCCTCTATGTCTCTGGATCTATTTTTGTTTGTCAGTTTATTTTGTTCATTAGATTCCACATATGAGTCAGATCATGTGATACTTGTCTTTCTCTGACTGGTGTATTTCATTTAGCATAATGTTCTCCAGGTCACCCATGCTGGTGCAAATGGTAAGAGTTCTTTCTTTTTTACAGCTGCATAGTATTCCATTGTGTAAATATACGACAGTTTTGGGGTTGTGTTTTTTTTCTCACTAATCTGCTTCAATAATCACTTTAAATGTTAATGGTTTAAATGTCCCAATCAAAATACATAGGGTGGCTGAATGGATAAGAATACAAAGACCCATACATATGCTATCTACAAGAGACCCACCTCAGAAGTAAATGGATGAAAAAGAATATATCACACAAATGGGAAAAAAAAACAAAACCTGGGGTAACAACACTTATATTAGACATATTAAACTTTAAAATGGACTATAATAAGAGACAAAGTAGGACATTACAAAATGGTAAAGGTATCGATCCAACAAGAGGATACAACCCTTGTAAAAGTATACACCTAACATAGTAGCGACTAAATATACAAAGCAACTCTTGCTGGACATAGAGAGATCAAGAATAACACAGTCATACTAGGGGATTTTAACACCCCATTGACAACAATGGGTAGATCTTCCAGATAAAAAATGAAAAAGGAAATAGTGGCCTTAAGTGAGACACTAGACCAGATGTATTTAATTGATATTTTCAGAGCATTTCACCTCAAATCATCAGAATATAGATTCTATACAAATGCACATGGAGCATTTACTAAGATAGACCTTATGTTCTGACACAAAATAAGACTCAATAAATTTAAGACCATTAAAATCATATTAAGCACCTTCTCTGACCATGGAGGTATGAAAGCAGAAGTCAATTACAAGAAAAAAGAAACATGAAAACACAAAGACATGGAGGCCAAACAACGTGGTACTAAAATGTGAACGGGTGAACAACAAGGTCAAGAAAGTCATCATAAGTAATCTTCAAACAAATGAAAAGGAGAGCACAACCCAAACCACCTATGGGACACAGCAAAAGCAGTCCTAAAATGGAAATTCACAGCATTTCAGGCCTACCTCAAGAAACAAGGAAAATCTCAACGCCCCCCCCCCCCAAAAAAAAAAAAACACCGAACAATAAAAACAATCTGATTTTACACTTAAAGGAACTAGAAAAAGAACAACAAACAGCACAAAATATAAAGATCAGAACAGAAATAAATGAATTAGAGTAAAACAAAACAATACAAAAGATCAATGAAACCAAAGACTGGTTCTTTGAAAAAACAAACAAGAATTATAAAACTTTAAGCATACTCATCAAGAAAAAAATGAGAGGACCCAAATAAATGAAATCATAAATGAAAGAGAAGAACTAACAAATGGCAACACAGATATACAAAGGATTGTAAGAAAATATAACAAACAAACATAGACTAACAAAGTAGAGCTCCGGGATGAAATGGATAAATTCCTAGAAACATACAATCTTCCAAAACTGAACCAGAAAGAATCAGAAAATTTCAATACACCAATTACAACTAATGAAATTTTAGCAGTTATATATAAAAAAAAAATTCTCCCCAAACAAAAGTCCTGAACTGAATGGCTTCACAGGTGAACATTACCAAATATTCAAAAAATAACTAACACCTATTCTTCTAAAACTATGCCAATTTTTTTTAAAAGAGGCTCCCAAACTCATGTTAGGAATCTAGAATGGTTCTAATTTCAAAACCAGATAAAGACATTGCAGAGAAAGAAAATTATAGGTTAATCTCCTTGATGAACATGATGCTAAAATCCTCAAAAAATATTAGCAAACCAGATACAGTAATACATTAAAAAGTTCATACACTACTATCAAGTGGAATTTATTTTGGGGATGTATGTTGGTACAATGTCCACAAATTAATAAACATGATACACACATTAAAAAATAAGTACGTGATCATATCAATAGATACAGAAAAAGCATTTTATAAGATCCAGCATACATTTACGATAAAAACTCTCAGAAAAGTGGGAAAAGACAGTACCTACCTCAACTAATCAAGGTCATATATGACAAACCCACAGCCAACATCATACTCAATGGGCAAAATATAAAAGTGTTTGCCTTTATATTAAAAATAAGAGAGGGATGTCTGCTTTCACCACTTTTATTTAAAACAGTACTGGATTTCCTAGAAACAGTAATCAGATAAGAAGAAGAAATAAAAGGCATCCAAACTTGAACGGAGGAAGTGAAACTGTCACTATTTGCAGATGACATGATACTGTATATAGAGAATCCAAAAAAATTCCACCAAATACCTATCAGAACTGACAAATGAATTCAGTAATGTAAGAGCAAACAAAATAAATATCCAAAAATCAGTTGCATTTTTACACATCAATAATGAACTTTCAGAAAGGGAAACTAAGAAAACAATCCCATTTACAATTGCATAAAAACAAAACAAATAAAAAAGAAAGCCTAGTGTCTGGCCTGTGTTGCTCAGTGGTTGAGCACCAACCTATGAACTAGGATGATATGGTTTGATTCCCGGTCAGGGCACATGACCAGGTTGCGGCCTCGATCCCTCGCAGGGGACATGCAGGAGGCAGCCCATGGATCGATGATTCTCTTTCATCATCGATGTTTCCATGTCTATTTCTCCCTTCTTCTCTGAAATAAATTTGGAAAAACATATTTTTAAAAATACCTGGTGCACTCTTCCTCCTAGGAGCACACCCATGTCTTTCCTCTTCCCCTCCTCCTCCCCCTCCCGGCCCCAGGCACATTAATTATATTTTTAAAAACACCAGGAATAAATTTAGCTGAGGATGTAAAAGACCTGTACTTGGAAAATTAGACACTGAAGAAAGAAACTGAAAATACAAATAAGTGGAAGCACATACCGTGCTCATGGATGGGAAGTATTAACTTCAGTAAAATGTTCTTGCTACGTAAAGCAATCTATAGATCCAGCACAATTCCTATCAAGATACCAAAGGTGTATTTCACAGAACTAGAACAAATATAAGGTATTTAAAAAATGTATATGGGACCACATAAACCCCCAAATAGCAACAGGCATCTTGAGAAAGAAGAACAAAGTTGGAGGAAATATGCTGCCTAATATCAAACTATATGACAAGGCCAGAGTAATCAAAACAGCATGGTATTCATATAAAAACAGACTTATAGACCAATGGAACAAAATAGAGAGCCCCAAAAGTAAACCCATGTCTTCAAGGTAAATTAATATTTGAAAAAGGAGACAAGAAGATACAATGGGGTAAAAAGTTTATTCAATAAATGGTGTTGGGAAAATTGGACATATAATGTGTCAAAAAAAAAAAAAAAAGAAAAGAAAGAAATCAGACCAATTCTTTACACCATGCCCAGGAATGGATGTAAACTCAAAATGGATTGAAGACATAATGTATGACTCAAAACCATAAAAACCCTATTAAAAACATAGGTAGTAAAATCTCGGACATTTCTCATAGTAATATTTTTTCTGACGTATCTCCTCAGGCAAAGAAAATAAAGGAAAAAAATAAACAAATTTTGTTGCGTTTTTGTTGTGTTTTAGTACATCAAACTAAATGTTTTTGCACAACAAAGGAAACCATCAACAGCATTTAAAGATGAACCACTGAATCCAGGAAAACACATTCACCAATGACCCAACTGATAAGGGGTTAATCTCCAAAATTTAAAAAGAATTTATACAAGTCAACACCCATAATGTAAAAAATCCATTAAAAAATGGGCAAAGGATCTGAATAGATACTTCTCCAAACAGGAACACAGATGGCCAAGATATATGAAATGATGCTCAACATCACTAATCATCAGAGAAATGAAAATTAAAATCACAATGAAATATAAACTCACACCTGTCAGAATGGCTATCATCAATAAATCAACAAACAACAAGTGTTGGAGAGGATGTGGAGAGAAGAAAACCCTCCTGTGCTGTTGGTGGGAACGGAGACTGGTGCAGCCACTGTGGAAAACAGTGTGGAGTTTCCTGAGAAAATTAAAAATGGAACTGCATTTTGACCCAGTGATTCTACTTCTGGGAATATACTCGAAGAATCAAAACATTGATTCAGCAGAATATATGCACCCTATGTTCCCTGCAGTGTTATTTAGCGTAGGTTTGGAAGCAGCCCGAGCATCCATCATTAGAGAAGTGGATAAAAAAGTGGAATACTAGTCAGCCATATAAAAGGAAATCTTACCCTTTGCAACAGCATGAATGGACCTGGAGAGTATTACGCTAAGTGAAATAAGCCAGTCAGAGAAAGAAAAGGGCCACATTTTTCACTGATATGTGGAATCTAATGAACAAAACAAACAAAATCATAGATACAGAAAACAGATTGACAGCTGTCAGACAAAAGGAGGGTTGAGGAGCTGGATGAAAAAACTGAAGGGATTAAGCAAAATAAATAAATAAAACACAACAACTCATAGATACAGACAATGGTATGGTGATTACAAGAGGAAAGGTGGTGGGTATAGTAAGTAAAAGAGGAATAAGTGGTGACAAAAAGAACCTTGGCTTCGGATGGTGAACAAAATACGATATACAGATGATGTATTATAAAATTGTACACTTGAAATCTATATAATTTTATTAACCAGTTTTACCCCAATAAGTTCAATAAAAATTAAAGAAAAACTAATAAATAGAAAGAAATCTCACAATTCCAATTAAAATGCCAATAAGATAGTTTCTCAGGAAAAAATAAGCTTACACTATGCCCATACTGTCCCATACTGACCATCTCTACCCACCTGTGGCTACTTTAACATACACATTAAATCAATTATGGAATGCAGTGATTTAATGGCATTAGTCAGGTATCAAGTGCTTAATAACCATATGTTGCTATTGGTTACCATGTTGGACAATGTAGATATGAACATTTCCATTGTAACCATAAGTTCTATTGGATATAGAGACCTAGCTGTATTTATTATAAGGATGAAAAATTAATGCCTTATATAGTAGCTTGTAGTTATGCTTTACTATGCATCAGACAGTGTAATAAGCACTTCACATATATGATTGCATTCAGTCCTCACAAAGATCTTTTGAGACAGGTACTATTACCTTTCTCTTTTTTTTCCAGCTCTTTTTTTCTCTCTTTATTGATTAAGGTATTATATATGTGTCCTTATCCCCGCATAGCCCCGCCCCCCATTTATGCCCTCACTCCCCTGGTGCCTGTGCCCATTGGTTAGGCTTATATGTATGGATACAGTCCTTTAGTTGATCTCTCCCCCTTACCCCCACCCTCCCCTACCTTCCCTTTGAGGTTTAATGGTCTGATCGATGCTTCTCTGTCTCTGGATCTGTTTTTGTTCATCAGTTTACTATTACCTTTCTATTTTACAGATGACAAAATAGATTAAGATACACAAATAACTTGCTTTAGATCACACTGTAGCAGAGATAAGATTGAGCCTCAGGCCCCGGCCAGGTAGCTCAGTTGGTTAGTGTGTCATCCCACGCACCAAAAGGTTACAGGTTCAATTCCAGGTCAGGGCACATACTTAGGTTGTGGGTTCAATCCTCTGTCAGGGAGCATATAGGAGGCAACAGACCCATGTTTCTCTCTCAGATAGATGGTTCTCTCTCTCTCTCTCTCTCTCTCTCTCTCTCTCTCTCTCTCTCTCTCTCTCTCTCTCTTTCTCTCTCTCTCTCTCCCCGCCCCTTCCTCTTTCTCTCAAACAAACAAACAAAAAAACCCACAATCAATAAAAACATCCTTGGGTGAGGACTAAAAAAAAAAATGATTGAACCCCAGGACTTTTGGACTCCGAGGCAGAAGAATGAGGAAGAATAATCTTTTAAAAGTGATAATATCCAGGTAGTTTAAAGATGAATTACTTGACTTTTTCTTAGATAATCAGAATACCGTGAAATACACCAGTAATATGACTGGAGAAGGCTGCATGGACAAAATTGATATTTGTGAAAATAAAATATCTATGCAATAGTAAGTACCAATGTGAAATGTTTTAAGTTACGAAGTGCAAAAAGTTCAGTAATCATAGCAACTTTAACTCGCCCACCTTACTTTGTGAGCTCCTGCCAGGTGGGAAACTTAAGTCACTGTTGCCATAGAAAACACCACAATACTACTGCTTGATAAGCTCAAAGACAATTATAAACATTACTTCATTAATAGTCCTTTTTATTTAAAGTGCATCAAAATTTACCTAATGACATACAAAAATTGCAGATCAAACAAAAGAAAATTGCACTGCTCTCTAACAGATTCACATCTTTCACTATTTAAAAAGAAAAAGAAAGAGAAAGAGACAGTAATCTTATACAGACATGCACCTTCTTATTTTTTTGTACCAAACTGAAAACCATCTCCTATTGTTTTATTGTCAAAAATATGCAGCTCTTCTTCCACCCACTCTTTAATTTCTTTCTTTATGTGTTCAGTTAATTGCCTGGGGATGTCTTTCACCACTTACCTGTGCAGCTTTCACCACTCATATTCACTGATATAAATCTGGTTCTTTT
Organism: Myotis myotis; assembly: GCF_014108235.1. Classification (NCBI taxonomy): domain Eukaryota; kingdom Metazoa; phylum Chordata; class Mammalia; order Chiroptera; family Vespertilionidae; genus Myotis; species Myotis myotis. Next base: position 75,785,040 of record NW_023416315.1, read on the forward strand.
TTAAAAGGATATATGACCTCATTTAAATCAGGAAGAATAAAACTAACATCTGAAGGGATGGGGTTTTTTGTTTTTTTTTTTGGTGTTTAATTAAAAGTTCAAAAACTGAAAAGTGTAAAATCTTTAGCTTTTCGTAGTGATTTTTATTCTTAAGCTATTAAAGATAAAGCTAATATTTATTTCAATGTTCTAAAATCATCAAACACTAGGCTAGGAAAATGAGATTGGTAAACTAGTGTGTTCAGCACAGTATTTTGTTAGAGTCATCAAAGAATATTTTGCAACTTCTTCGATGATTTTATAAATTATGTATTATTTATTGGCTTCAAAATAAATTCCCTCCAATAACATACTAGGATTTTTCACTCAAGAATGTAGGCAAATCCTTTTGAATTTCTTTATATTTTCCATTTGGTGGGCTTGACTATATTGAAAGCTAACATCATGTCTGTCACATTCTATTGGTCACAAAGGCCTTCCCTTATTCAAGAGAATGAAGGATCAGGCCTTTCATGAGAGAGGCTGCACGTCACATTGTAAAACGACATGCATTCAAGGATGGGACATTTTTGTGGCCATGTTTTGTCACCTACCACAGATGGAAATCTATTTTTTGAGATGAGTTATGTTCAGACTTCTTATAAGTTTGTTGATGTAAGATCATCATTAGGAAAACCTGTCATTAAGAAGGTCATCATTTTGTAATTCTGTATTGTAAGCTTTTATTTTTTCCCCTCCATGTCAGGTTTGCAGCTGTTTTTATTTCTTTGCCCCCATTTCTTCCCTATTAATCCTCATATTTCAACATACACACATCTAATTTGCTTCTCTTGTTAAAACTTGTCTTATGGCTGAGAAACCATATATTACAAAAGTTGTTTGTCATATACTCTCTAAATAAGGCTAAATTAAGAAGTTAGTAGTTACCTATTATACTCAAACATCTTTCTTTGATCACTATTATGTTCTGGCTAAATATTTCAGTCCTAGTCAAGGAATCACTTTATATGGAAGATAATATTATGAAGATTTTTAATAGATTTTTCTTTACCTCAGAAATGGAATTTAAAACATTAGTTCAATTAACATAACTGGCCCAAAGCAGAATGTTTTAATGGCATGTTTCAATATAAACAGCTTTAATCTATCTTGAAATAAATATTTGTTTTGTAACACAGTTTGTCTGAAATATTTGCTTCTTAACCATCTTTTAGTTTTGAGTTCTGTTGCTATTCATCAGTAAATTCTTAACCTCATCTGTATTCTTCCAGTTATTTGACTTCTGTTCATTGGTTAATATTGTCATCAAAATGTAATAAGGCGATTGAAGAGCCTCAGATACTACTATAGAATAAGTTTATTCCTTTCATGAAAGATGCACCTGTATTTTACCTTGTAAGATAATAAATTCAGGAAAACCCAACTGGGACCTTGAACATCTCTTCTACAATATATGAATTTTATATTAAGTAAGACTATAATATTCTCCTCTTCAAGTGGAAGCCACATTCCCACAGGAAATGAGATACTAAACTATTAATAGTTTACCCAGGTTTTCTCTGCCTGGCATGAAACCTCAAACTCCACTACAGTCTAAGCACTGTAAAACATTACCATTTATGTTCATATAAATGAAACTCTCTGGATGTTCTTCAGCTAATCTACTACTCAGTGTTTCTGATGTTTTTAAGACAGAAAACTTCTTCACGTTAAACCTGAGAAAAAGACAATGTCAAACAATTGGGAAGTAAAAAAATATTGTAATAAACCCTGATATAAGGTGTTTATTAAAAAAGGTGTTTAAGTTTTAAAATGTTATGGCAGCAAACTGAATAGTTGTTATAAGTAAAATTACTGACAATGGCTTTTTCTTTTTCAAATTTTAGTATGTGCATATTGTTAATGTATTGCTCTCTTGAGATTATTTCATTTTCTCATGCGGTTTTGGTATACTTGGGCCATAACAGCCTATACAAGTTCTGTTTACCTATGCTCACCCTCTAAGAGATGTTTCTATAATACTGTTATTCTTAGTCATTAGATAATTGACATAGTTCATCAATCCCTGGCCTTCTGCTCTTGCTTTATATATGGACATTAGTCAACCATAAATAATCACCAAATACATTAAATTATACATATTAAGACACATAATTCTGCAGAAAATTCTGTTGTTTCTGCCTTGAAATTATAACTAGAATTCAACCTCTTGAATTATCATCAACTACTACCTCTACCACTACCATCTAGATCCAAGCCACATCTCTAGTCTAGATTATTAAAATAGCTTCCTAAATAGTCTTTCTTCTTTTTCTCTTGCCTCATTGTCTATTTTCAACAACGCAGCCAATGTGATTGTTAGCATAGAAGTGAAATTATGTTTCAAAACCCTCTTCTTGAATTCCTACCATAGTTTTCATTTTAAGGAGTTATAAAAACAAAGTGCTTATATTAACTAGAAGTTCTCATAGGGTTTGGCACTTCTTTTTCTACCACTCTTTTTTCTCTTACTAACTGGGTTCTTGCCATGCTGTTCTTGTTTCAACGTACAAAGAATGCTCCTACCTGAAGGAAACTGCACTTGCTGTTCCAACTCCCTAGAATACTTTTCCCCAAGGTCACTGTATCTGGTTGGCTCACTTCCCTCATGTCTCTGCTTTTATTAGAAAGATCTTCTTCGGTTACTCTGTATATAATGGTAAACGCCACTCTTCCCCAATCTAGGCACCCGTTTTTCCCCTGACCTACTTTGCTGTGTATTATAGACTGTGGTCGGCAAACTGCGGCTCATGAGACACATGTGGCTCTTTGGCCCATTGAGTGTGGCTTTTCCACAAAATACCACGTGCGGACGAGCACGTACAGTGTGATTGAAACTTCATGGCCCATATGCAGAAGTAGGTTTTCGGCATGGGAGAGTCTATTTTGAAGAAGTACCGTTGATATTTGGCTCTGTTGACTAATGAGCTTGCCGATCACTGTTATAGAACATTGCTATCTAACATTCTGTACATATACAGAGACTTTGTCTTGTACTGTTGTATCCCCAGTACAAAGAATAGTGCCTGAAACAGGATAACAAATCAATAAATATTTTTAATGAAAAATAATTAAGTTTTACTCCATCTTATATATGCTATTTGACATGGGGGGGGGGGAATTAGCCCTTTTGGGTTCAGTTTGCTCAGTATAAATCAGAAATAATGAAAGAGGAGGAGAAGGAGAAGGAGAAGGAGAAGGAGAAGGAGAAGGAGAAGGAGAAGGAGAAGGAGAAGGAGAAGGAGAAGGAGAAGGAGGAGAAGGAGAAGGAGAAGGAGAAGAAATAAAATAGTATCAGCCGTATTTAGCTGTTGTGAGGATGGAAACAGTTAATGTATATAATATGCTTAGAACAGTGCCTGGCACAAAATAAGTGTTAACAGTAATTTTTGGCTATTACCTATAAAATAAAGGGTAATATGCAAATTGACCCTAACAGCAGAAAGACTGGGAATGACTGGTCACTATGAAACACACTGACCACCAGGGGGCAGACGTTCGTTGCAGGAGCTGCTCCTGGTGGTCAGTGCGCTCCCACAGAGGGAGCTCTGCTCAGCCACAAGACAGGCTGACAGCTACCAGCACAGCAATGGTGGTGGGAGCCTCTCCTGCCTCCTCAGCAGCACTAAGGATGTCCGACTGCAGCTTAGGCTTGCTCCCCGCTGGCAAGTGGACATCCCCCAAGGGCTCCCAGGCTGCCAGAGCGATGTATGACTGCCACCTTAGGCCCGATCCCCTAAGGAGCACACCTAAGCCAGCAGGTGGACATCCCCTGAGGGGTCCCAGACTGCAAGGGGACACAGGCTGGGCTGAGGGACCCCCTCCCCCGAGTGCACAAATTTTTGTGCACCAGGCCTCTAGTAATTAATGTCTTTAAGTCTTTTTTTAATCTTTATTTTTGAGAGTATTACAGATGTCTCTCTCCTCCCCCTCCCTCTACTTCTCCCCTCCACTGGTCCTGCCCTGCCCTAGGCCTTCACCACCCTACTGTCTTGTGTGTCCACAGGTAATAAATATAAGATCTTTGTTTAATCTCTTCTCCCTACCCCCTTCCCTCTGAGAATCACCAGTCTGTTCTATGCTTCCATGCCTCTGACTCTATCTTATTCACCAGTTTATTCTGTTTTTTAGATTTCTTACTTGTTTATTTTGATTCTTAGATTCAATTGTTGATAGATATGTATTTATTGCCATTTTATTGTTCATATTTTTTTGTTCTTTTTCTTCTTCTTCCTCTTCTTAAAGAATTCCCTTAAATATTTCATGTAATACTGGATTGGTGGTGATGAACTCCTTTAGCTTGTTCTTGCTTGTGAAGCTCTTTATCTGACATTCAATTCTAAATGATCCTTTGCTGGGTAGAGTAATTTTGGTTGTAGGTCCTTGCTATTCATCACTTTGAATATTTTTTGCCATTCCTTTCTGGCCTGCATAGTTTCTGTTGAGAAATCAGCTGACAGTAATATGGGCACTGGACTTTCTTTAGTGGAGCTATGGTGCTCACTGAGTCTGTCCCTTGAGTGTGTTGCTTATGGATGTGTAGAGTTATAACTTGGAATGGTCTTAAGCTGTCCACCAGGTACATTGGCTCTTGTGCCTCCAGGGAGGTGCAAAGTCAGCCACTGCTTGGGGCCACTTGGCAGGAGCAACAGAGATATCTACAGCTTCCTCCTATTTGTATTGGGTTTGGAAGTGTGCAAGGCCCAACTATGAAGCAAGGAAGGCTGGTGCTGGTGCAAAGTCTTGGGCCTTTTAATGCTGGGTTTGGGGCATGCTGATAGCAGCTGCAGCTTGTTTGAGACATTTTAGCAAAGTCTGAAGCCTGAGCCTGGACAGGCTATTCATATGGCAAAGCTGTTGCCAATAGCTTGGGTGAGGCTGCAAATTGGATGGGGCAGGGCTTCAGGGAATTACCAGGGCAGAGCAAACAGTGTGTTTCAGATTGATGGGGATTCAGATATGGTTGCCAGTCAGCCCTGCAACAGGGGAGGTCTCAGCACAGGAACAATGACCCCTGAGAACACCTCCTTCTGGTAGAATGCCACCTCCAAGTTCCTGTCCTGATGCCAGATAATTTAGTTCCCCCCTGTATGTGTCTGGGTCCCGCAACGCCTCCTGGTGCTGGACCTCAGAAGAAGTGAGTCTGAGTAAGTTCATGCCTGGCCCTTTAATAGGTACAGCTGGGTCTCCAGCAGCCTCCACATTCCTCAGCCACAATCCCTGTTGTATTTTACAGCCTGAAATTACGGGGACTTCTCTTCCCAGCTCTGGGACCCTGGGTGGGGGGTCTGGTGTGGGGCTCGGAGCCCTTGCTCCATAAGGCGGCCTCCACAGGGACAATCTCCCTCTGGATTAAAAAAAAAATGCCCAAAGTGGGCTCTGGACCAGCCCATTCTGTGCCTCCACCCCTCCTACCAGTCTCAATATGCTTTCTTCTTTACTTCTCTAGTTGTAGGACTTCCATTCAGCCAGCTTTCAGGTGGTTCTGAATGATGGTTGTTCTGTATGTTAGTTGTAATTTTGATGTGGTTGTGGGAGGCAAGGAGTACCAGCGTTTACCTACCTGCCATCTTCAGAAAGCTCACTTAGTAAGTCTTTATGTAACTTCAGTCTTTAGTGGGGAAAAGACTCAAACTGAAAAATAAGAGGACTTAATAGTTTCATTTATCTTCTCTTCAGCCTTTTATTTTTGTGGGTATTTATTTTTTTTATTTTTAGATAGATCAGTTATTTAATTAGGTACTTTGTGAAAAATTTAGAACACCAGTTTGTGAGGATAGAGCCCATTTGTGAAAGCAAACACAGAGTGAAGATAGCCCTGGAGCTGAGGAATTGCATTGACTTTTGGCAGAATTAGTGAGTTCATGGCTTTTTGATCCTCAATGTGTTGCTCTGTCATCTTGTATTTCTCTTTCTCTATGGGAAAGGGCTCACCCTCCTGGTGTCGGGGCTTGCACAGCTGCTTCTTGGCATAAGCATCAGCCTTCACTGATGTTTGGGGATTCTCACACACTAATTTAAATTCTGGTGGCGGTGGCAATGATACATTTTTGGTGTGTTCTATGCAGAGGAACACAATTAATGGAAAGAGGTCCAGGCACAAGTAGCAGGCCACTGCTCAGCTGTTTCAGAAAAAACCACCCTCTTGCCTCTGTGGCACCCAGTGAGGATGATCAGAATGGTCCCGGGAGTGATGCTGGCCCGCAGTTTTCTCACATGCTGACTGAAGGATATCTCGCCATGGCTCAATAGCTTTCAAGGCACATCTTCAGCAGGATAATATCTAGGCATTCGGTGAAATTGGGCATCACCATGCTTGTCAACACCTATTGGTTTGGGGACAGTAGCAAGAACTTTCTCCTTTTTCTTTCAAATCCTGGATTTAGATGCTGAATACTTCCTCTTTTACATGGCCTATTGGGAATACATAGCCCATCAGGAATACCTACCGATTCCTTTGACTAGGACAGGGTTTTAGCTGTAGTGGAGTTTCCCCTTCTTAGGTGTCTTGACCCTGAGGTTACCCTTCTTAACCTTGCCACCAGCATCAACCTTCTTGGTTTCAGGTTTTTTCTCCTTAGTATCCAGCTTCTCAGTCCTCCTCCTCTCCCCCCTGCCATTTTGCAAGATGGGAAAGAGAAATAAGGTCCTTGTGGATATTTATTATAAAAACCCAGTTTTGACCAATAATAAGCAAAAACTTGAGTGTTTTAAATTAAATGACAATGTTTTCCAGGCACAAAGAAACTATAATCTGAATGACCATACATTGACTTTTTTCCAGTTTTTATTTTTATCAAAGAACTTCCAAAAGTTTTAAGAGAGACTTAATTCATTCTTTTACCCCTTCTATTTATTATTGTATCTCTTACTTACTTGTCATTATGCAATGATTACAAAGCCACAATACCCTCATATCCTCAAAGAACTTCTAGCATAGGAGTGGACTGTAAACATACAAAACAAGTAAACCATCAATTATGACGGGTATTATGTTGGAATCATGCCCAGCAGACACAAGATGACCATTTGTTCTGGGACTCCTGAAAAGTTCATCAAGCAGGAGGCAGGATAGCAGTGAGAAAGTACTGCTTAAGTAGAAATGGTGATTCACTTAGGCAGTCACAAAAGGACTACAGGGGGGAAGGGAGACATACAAGGAATCTTATGAAAATATAAAAGAGGCAGAGGAAGATAAGGAGATTTGGAGTAAAAAATAATGGATCCACATACTTTTATCAGGTTGAATTTTACACGTCTGTGAGATAATCAAGGTCTGTGAGACATGCGTATAGATAATGAGATATTCAGGTGGAGAGCTTTAGAAAAAAAATGTTGGGTTGTAAATATAGATGCAAGTTTCTGGAATATAATCATAGGTAAAATTGGTACATTGAGAACAAAATAATTATATAGTATATATGGAAGAGAGGGTTGAAAACTCTCTCTCCAACCATTTTGAGCAAAGGTGTAGCTATAGAATTCTGACAATTTATTATGAGATGACTTTATAATCCATGGTGTTGAAGAATGAAAAGTAGTTGTCTCTAAATGACTTATTTCACTAAGCATAATACTGTCTAGGTCCATCCATGCTGTTGCAAATGGCAAGATTTAATTCTTTTTTATGGATGAGTAATATACCATTGTATATATGTACCACAGTTTTGTGTATTTTTTTGTTTTATCCACTCATCTATAGATGGGTACTGGGTTGCTTCCATAAGGTCTAAGGACTGTTTGAAAGAGTAAAGGGATTAAGAAGTATAAATTGGTAGTTACAAAGTACTCATGGGAATGTAAAGTAAGCACAGGGAACATGGTCAATAATACTGCAATAACTATTTATGGTACCAGGTGGATACTGGAAATATTGGGGATCAGAGGTAATACTTTATAAGGTAAATGATTGTCAAACCACTATCATAAATATTCATTTTAAGTATATATTTAATTTATTCAAGAAATATTTATAGAACTCAATAAATATTTCTTAAATACATTAATGACTTAAGAAGTCTTTAAACATTAGTTTCTTTAGACATAAAATGGACCCAATAACCCATAAGAACCTAAATTCTATAAGTTTTCAGTAACTAATATATAACATATATAAAGCCCTCTAAAGTATCTGGACAACAAGTTAATAAATATTGCTTCTCATACATTATGTTTTCTTGATTTTTCTTAATGGTTCAAAGATTACACCTCAAGAAGAGTCTAAGTATGATTTTTTAAATGGAGAAATACATTATTAAATGGAATAAGCCCAAGACTTCAAGTTTAATAAAGATGAGACTTTCATTTTGTTCACTATTTATCCTTAGCACAAAGGCTTAGTCCTATAAATATTTGTTAAATAAGTTGATTAAAATATGCTTTGAAGAAAATTCTCATTTAAAGTGGTAATTTAGCCTGACTGGGAGCAAAAATATTATTTAACTTTAAAGTATACTTTGTTGTGTCTTCAATTAGTTTATTTATGATCTTCATACTTAATATATTCTGTATCATTTTATATGAGTAGAAGAGACTTTGGCTTCCAATACCCACTATTTCAGATCTACAATGGCACTGTACCTGTATAGATATGTTCAATAAATCTTTAAACCATCTTTATTTCTTCTTTTAATACCAGAGGGAAATCACACTTATATTATCTGGGAATAGCTCACACTTGTATTCTTGACTCATTCTTACAATTTCGTCAACAATACCCTTTAGCGCAGTTTTGTTTCATTGTGTTTCAGAAAATGAAATACTTTGACAGGAAAAAATATAAACTTTAAGACATTAGACCTTTTCCTCACGTCCTTTTTAATAGAATGAATCTCATACACTTATAAAAGTTTTAAGTGTATAAATATTATGAACTTGTGCATAATATGTAAGTCTTCTTATAAAGATGAAAACAAAAAAATGATTCAGTTACTAAACTCGTGTGGCATCTTCTGTTATAAATGATATGCATTTTTTATTTGTAAAATGCATTATTTTGAAAAAGCAGTGAGAAAACTAAAATGTCAAGTAAGTGAACCACAAATAAACAATAGTCCTATTTTTAAGTGTAAAAAAAAAAAGAGCTGTGATTAAACATTACTACCCCTGAATTTCTTTCATATAATGCTGCCTATTGGAAATGTTTGGTTGGTTATATAGATATCAACAGCTTCTTAAACTGTAAAAATAACTCATGTTATTATGTGGAAGTACGTGAGGATTCAGATAATTAAAAGCAAACATCCACATATCTTATATATGCTGAATCAGCTGGCTCTTCCATGGAAAATTGGCTGTGTATTTTACTAATTCACTTTCTATATTTCCCATTCTTATTAATAGGTATACATATGTATATGTTCATTCAATTACTCTCCAAATATTTGAACATCAACTATGTTCAAGGCACAGTGGAATTCATTTTGAAGAGTAAAAGGAAAGCAGGGATGGCAATATCAATGTCCGATAACGTAGAAAAAAAAGCAAGAAAACTTAAACTGGACCAAGAGGGGGAAAAACATATATTCCATAAAAAAAAATAATGATCATGAAATTTTACAAAATGAACAAAATGTATGTATAAAGAAAATGGTATCAGAAATATAAAGTAAAACTGACAAGAGCACAAGTGTTTGTGAATATTTCAATATGCAATTAGGTATCAGCACTTATACATCATATGTATAAAAATGAACAAAATAAGCCAGTCAGAAAAAGACAAATACCATATGATCTCACTTATATGTGGAATCTAATAAACATAATAAGCTGATGAAACTCATACAACTTAACAAAAGGAAGATAAACAACCCAATCAAAAAATGGGCAACAGACCTAAATAGATACTTTTCCAAAGAAGACAGAAGAAAGGCCAAAAGACATATGAAAACATGCTCAAAGTCACTAATCATCCAAGAGATGCAAATCAAAACGACCATGTGGTACCATCTCACACCTGTCAGAATAGCTATCAACAACAAATCAACAAACGACAAGAGCTGGTGAGGTTGTGGATGAAAAGGAACCCTCATGCACTGCTTGTGGGAATGCAGACTGGTGCAGCCACTGTGGAGAACAGTATGGAGTTTCCTCAAAAAACTAAAAATGGAACTCCCATTTGACCCAGTGATCCTACTTCTAGGAATATATCCCAAAAAACTAGAAACACCAATTAGAAAGGATATATGCACGCCATAGCAGTACAATTCACCATAGCTAAGATTTGGAAACAGCCTAAGTGCTCATCAGTAGATGAGTGGATTAAAATATTGTGGTACATCTACACAATGTAATACTATGCTGCCATAAAAAAGAAGGAGTTCTTACCATTTGCAACAACATGGATGGAACTGGAAAGCATTATGCTAAATGAAATAAGCCAGTCAGAGAAAGATAAATATCACATGATCCCACTCATTTGTGGAATAAAAGGAACAACATAAACTGGTGAACAAAGACAGATCCAGAGACAGAGAAGCATTGATCAGACCGTCAAACCTCAGAGGGAAGGTAGGGGAGGGTGGGGGTAAGTGGGAGAGATCAATCAAAGGACTTATATGCAAGCATATAGGCCTAATCTATGGACACAGACAACAGTGGGGTGAGGGCATGAGTGGGGGGTGTGGAGGGTAATGTGGGGATAAGGACACATATGTAATAACTTAATTAATAAAGAAATTTAAAAAAAAGCTGATGAATGAAATAGAAAAGGAGGCATGTATATATTGAACAGACTGACAGCTGTTGGTCATATATATACCCATGCATAGGTGCAGGCAGTAGTGTGGGGATAGTCAGGGGGAAAGTAGGATGTGGAGTAGGCGGAAGTGGACAAAGGGAGGGAAGAATGGGGATGGGAAAAAACTTTGCTTGGGGTGATGGACTCACAATGCAGTGAGTAGATGTTTTATTGATTTGTGCACTTGAAACCTGTATAGTTTTGTGAAGCAATATTACCTCAATAAATTCAATTTTAAAAAATTGACAAAAATATTTGATAAATAAAATGTGATTAAATTTTTATATATGTATCCTATCTAATAAAAGAGAAACATGGTAATTAGCTATACGTCTGCTACCCTTCCCATTGGCTAATCAAGGCGATACGAAAAATTAACTGCCAGCCAAGATGGCGGCCGGCAGCCAGGCAACTTGAAGCAAACATGAGGCTTGCTTGCTTCAGTGACAGAGGACTCCAACGTTCCCCGCCTGCCGCTGCCGGCCTCTGAGCTTACAGTTTGAAACATTGTTACAAATATAGACGCTAAACAAAACCCCAGAAACCTGCTTTCAGTCAGCCGGGATCTCAGAGCTAGAGATGAAACAGTATTTCGATTATAGAAACCAAAAAAAACCCAGACACCTGTTTTCAGCAGTAGAGGCCTAAGAGCTAGAGCCAAGCCTCAGAGCTAAAGCTGGCCCAGAATAAAAAATAAAAATAAAAAAAGGAGCGGTTGGGAGCTTTAGTCACCCGCCAGCCTGAAAACAGCCCTCAGCCCCTCACCCAGACTGGCCAGGCACCCCAGTGGGGACCCCCAGCCTGAAGGGTGTGTGACAAGCTGCAAACAGCCATCATCCCCTCATCCAGGCTGGCCAGGCACCCCAGTGGGGACTCCACCCTGATCCAGGACACCCTTCAGGGCAAACCAGCCGGCCCCCACCCATGTAGCCGGCCTCTATCCTATATAGTAAAAGGGTAATATGCCTCCCGGCACCAGGATCAGTGTGACAGGGGGCAGCGCCCAAACCCCCTGATCACCCTGTGGCTCTGTGTGTGACAGGGGCAGGGCCACAACCTCCCTATCCACCGTGCTCTGTTTGTGACAGGGAAGGCACCCCAATCCCCTGATCAGCCCTGCTCTGTGCCTGATAGGGGGGAGCTCCCCAACCCCCTGATCGCCCTGCGGCTCTGTGTGTGACAAGGTGCAGCACCCCAACTCCTTGATAGACCCTGCTCTGTGTATGACAGGGTGCAGCGCCCCAACCCCCCCACCACGGTCCCTGCTCTGTGTGTGATGGGGTTGAGCCATAACCTCCCCATCGGCTCTGCCCTGACTGTGACTGGGTGTGGCGCCCCAACCTCCTGATCCGCCCTGCTTTGTGTGTGACAGGGGGCGGTGCCCCAACTCCCCTATCAGCCCTGCTCTGTGAGTGACAGGGGGCAGCGCCCCAACCCCTGATTGGCCCTGCTCTGTGCATGACACGGGGTGGCGCCGCAACCTCCCCATCGACCCTGCCTTGAGTATGATGGGGGCGGTGCCCCAACCCCCCAATCGGCCCTACCCTGAGCGTGACTGAGGGTGGCATCGCAAACCTCCTGATCCGCCCTGCTCTGTGCATGACATTGGGCAGCGCCCCAACTCCCCAATCGGCCCTGCTCTGAGCCCGACCAGGGGCTGCACCTAGGGAATGGGCCTGCCCTCTGCCACCCGGGAGCAGGCCTAAGCCAGCAGGTCATTATATCCCGAGGGGTCCCAGACTGTGAGAGGGCACAGGCCTGGCTGAGGCGACCCCCCCTCACCCCAGAGTGCACAAATTTTTCTGCACCGGGCCTCTAGTAAATATATAAAATTTATACATATATAAAATTTGTATCAAAAGTCCTATATTTTTAAAAAAATGTGCTCATTGACTAGCTTTCATTATTCTTTTACAATATCGAGTATGTCATAGGACACTAAATTTTTCAAAAATTTTCAAAAAAGCCAATAAATTAATACATATTACTTTTCTTACATTCATAAACCGAATAGGTATATACCATGAGAAGAATAAAAACCAAGAATGCTCAACTCAGTTAAAAATTATAGATATTTTCTTAAATACATTTGGGAGTAAAAATGTAATATAGTTAATAATATTGTGATAGCTATGTATGAAGTCAGATGAGTACTAGACTTATCAGTGATCACTCCTTAAGTTATAAATGTTTAATCACTATGTTGTACACCTGAAACTAATATAATATTGTAAGTTAACTGTAATTTACAAATTAGAAAACAATTAAATAAAAAAGAAAAAGGAAATCAGAACTGTCCAGCAAAGAGCAACCTAAGGAGACATGACAACTACTTTTAATGTTTCTGGGATGTGGCATCCAAAAAAGGGACATTAGGCAAAACTGAAAGAAAAAAAAAATCAGTCAATAATAACAGATCAATATTAGTTTATTAATTGTGACAAATATACTATAGTTATGCTATCTATACTAATAAAATCTAGGTGGCCCTCACACCCTCGCACGTGACGTTGTCACAAGATGGCCGCCACAAGATGGCTGTGAGCACAGCAGAGGCGGGGCTTGGTGGCCACTCTGTGTAGTGAGGCCTGGGGGTCCCGTGGCTCTGTGCAGTGCAGAGGAGGCCAGTCCCGGTGTCTCGACTGCCTCGTGCTGAGGAGGCGGGTCACAGCAAGGGAGTGCAGTTGGGGGCGATCAGGCCAGCAGGGCAGGACAGTTGGAGAAGATCAGGCCTGCAGGGGAGCGCAATTGGTGGCTATCAGGCCGGCAGGGGAGAGCAGTCGGAGGCCATCAGGCCGGCAGCGGAGGGAAGTTGTGGGTGATCAGGCCTACAGGGGAGGCAGTTGTGGGTGTTCAGGCTGGCAGGGGAGGGCAGTTGGGGGCAATCAGGCCAGCAGGGGAGGGCAGTTGGGGATGACCAGGCCAGCAGGGGAGCAGCTAGGCATCAATCAGGCCGGCAGGAGAGTGGTTAGGGGGTGATCAGGCTGGCAGGCAGAAGTGGTTAGAAGCAATCAGGCAGGCAGGCAGGTGAGCAGTTAGGAGCCAGTGGTCCTGGATTATAAGAGGGATGTCCAAGGGGTCCCATATTGGAGAAGGGTGCAGGGGAGAAGGGTGCAGGCCAGACTGAAGCACACCCCCCCCACATGAATTTCATGCACCAGGCCTCTAGTATATTAATAATAGGAAAAACTTAGTCAATTTTTCTTCAAACTTAAAACAAAAGTTAAATTTAAAACAAAATCAGGTGAATTAGAACATAATGGAAACAAAATTGTTGTGTATCAAACTTTCTAGAAACAGAAAACACCATTGCTGTATATAGAAAATGTTCTATAGACAAAGGAAGGATAGCACATGACCAAATTTGTTATATATAATCACCTAAATACTGAATCTGTCAATTATTCTACTCTCACCACCTCTTATAAAACAAGCACACACACAACATGCTCTTTAAACCCTGACCTATGTCACACTGCATCTGGCTCATTTACTCTATTTGGCACACAAAACAGTTACCTTGGTCTTCTTATAGCTGTCCAAACATCAGAAGAGCTTAATTTTTCCTCAGAAATTCTTTCACACACACAGATAAAGATTTCCAGGGAAAGAAGAAATGAATAATAGAGCAGAACATTATTTTTTTGTAAGTCTTTAGCAACACAACCTGAAAGGGGAATTGAAATATTATTACTACTTTTTGCAGTATAATTTTATGCTTATAAATCTTAAGATAATACACTGACAAAAATTTAGTAAAAAATAATAGTAAGGGGGACAACCAAGATGGTGGCATAGGTAAACACTTGAATTTGCTGCCACACACAACCACATTAAAACTACAATTAAAAGACAAAATGAATATCATCCAGAACCACGGGAAGGCTGGCTAAGTGGAAATTCTATAACTAGAAGGAAAAAGAAAAGTGCATTGAGCTGGTAGGAGGTGCAGAGGTATTGAGGCACACATGAAAGGGGCTGGCAGCTGGGTACCCTGTTGTCTTTTTCAGTCAGGAGAGAGATACAAGCTCCCGACTGCTCTGAACTCCAGTTCCAGGTGAGAAACTGGGGACCCAGACTCATATGGAGAGAAACTGGACTGTCTGGCATCGGGCCGGAACATGAGGGTGGCTTTCTCGCAGAGGTGCTTGCAGTGGTCATTGTTTCTGTATGGGGCCATGGGACACAGAGACCCCAGGACCACTCTAAGGAAGAGCAGACTGGCAGCCATTGTGATTTGCTCCACCCTGATGATTCCCTGAGACCTCGCCCCACCCAATCTACAACCCCACCCAAGCTGTGGGCAGAGGCTTTTGCATATGAATGGCCTGGCCTTTCTCTGCCTAAAAACCTGTAAAACTGCAACTGGGTCAGAGAACCCAGAGCTTCCAAAAGAAGGCCTAAGGCTTGTCAGCAACCTGCATTGCTTCACAGCTGCGCCTCATTGGGGCACCCCCAAACCCCAAACAAAGAGGAGGAATCTGCAGGTCTCTCTGTAGCTCCTGTGGGGTGGCCTCAGGCAGTGGCTGACTTTGGACCTCCTTAGAGATCCAAGAGCCAGTGTACCCAGTGATTAGAGTGAGACCATCCAGATTACAACTCTTCACATCCGTAAGAGACACACTCAGGGGGCAGACTCAGTGAGCTCCAAAGCCCCACTGAAGCAAGTTCTGTCCAATAAGAGTGTCTTCAGCACAGCAGTTCTCCCATTGTAGACACAACTGGTCCTCACAGTCAATTGGCCTGGAGATCAATTCCTCACAGTGATACCAACACTACAACAAGACTTTGCACAAAGCCCACAAAGGGGTGCACCAAGAGTGTCCACCTCAGGTAACTGGGGAGGCTGAGCCACTAGGCCCTAAAGGACACCCAGCACGCAAAGCCACTCTATCAACACAGGGAAGCAGCCAAATGTGGAGACAACAAAACAGGTCACAAA
This sequence comes from Myotis myotis, assembly GCF_014108235.1. Classification (NCBI taxonomy): domain Eukaryota; kingdom Metazoa; phylum Chordata; class Mammalia; order Chiroptera; family Vespertilionidae; genus Myotis; species Myotis myotis. Next base: position 75,800,759 of record NW_023416315.1, read on the forward strand.
TGACAGAAATGGAGGAAAGAAAACTACTGGATATAGAGTTCAAAACCACAATTATAAGGTTACTCAAGAATCTTCTAGAAACCTCCGAAAAGTATAGTGAGACCCTCAAGGATATGAAAAAGGAACAATTAGAATTTAAGCATACACTGACTGAAATAAAGAATAATATACAGAGATCCAACAGCAGACTAGAGGACCCCAAGAATCAAGTCAAAGATATGAAATATGAAGAAGCAAAAAAACACCCAACCGGAAAAGCAAAAGGAAAAAAGAATACAAAAATATGAAGATAGTGTAAGGAGCCTCTGGGACAACTTCAAGTGTACCAACATCCGAATTATAGGGGTGCCAGAAGAAGAGAGAGAGCAAGATACTGAAAACCTATTTGAAGAAAATAATGACAGAAAACTTCCCCTACCTGGTGAAAGAAATAGACTTAAAAGTCCAGGAAGCGCAGAGAACCCCAAGCAAAAGAAATCCAAAGAGGACCACACCAAGACACATAATTAAAATGACAAGGGAAAAAGACAAAGAAAGAATATTAAAAGCAGCAAGAGAAAAACAGTTAGTTACCTACAAGGGAGAGCCCATACAACTGTCAGCTGATTTCTCAGCAGAAACTTTGCAGGCCAGAAGGGAGTGGCAAGAAATATTCAAAGTGATGAATAGCAAGAACCTACAACCAAGATTACTCTACCCAGCAAAGCTATCATTCAGAATTGAAGGTCAGATAAAGAGTTTAACAGATAAGAAAAAGCTAAAGGAGTTCATCACTGCTAAACCAGTATTATATGAAATGCTGAAGGGTATTCTTTAAGAAGACAAAGAAGAAAAAAAGATAAAGATGAAAATTATGAACAACAAAGTGACAACACATACATATCTATCAACAAGTGATTCTAAAAATCAAGTGAATAAAAAATCTGATGAACAAAATAAACTGGTGAATAGAATAGAATCAGAGGCATAGAAAGGGAGTGGACTGACAATTCTCGGGGGGAAAGGGTTGTGGGGGGTGCAGGAAGAGACTGGACAAAAATCATACACCTATGGATGAGGGCAGTGGGGGGTGGGTAAGGGCAGGAGTTGGGGTGGGAACCAGGTCGAGGGGAGCTTTGGGGGGAAAAAGAGGAACAACTGTAATAATCTGAACAATAAAGATTTATTTAAAAAAAAAAACAATGAAAGACCAACAAATGGAAAAAAAAATAGTAAGTAGTAAGATAAACATATGAAGTCCTATAGCTTTCCTGAGAACCAAGAATAATTGGTTCAAAAATGTAATGCAAAAACTTCTGTTCTCTATAAAGAATCTCCTCCCTCCATTAAAAAAAAAAAAAATCACTGCTACTCCATGCACTAGACAAAGCATAAAAGCAGCCTATAGGCACACAAAGATTTTATGTAGGTGCTAGATAGTACTTTCCAGAAATCCTACCCGAGCCTCAAATTTGACAAGTCCAAGGTCAATTACATTAGGCAACAAATTTCTACTTATAAGTAACAGAAACCAGCCTGAGCTAACTTAAGTACGAAGGAGTTAATTATAGGAATTCTGGGAAAGGAATGCAGTTACATCTCCGTGAGAGAGGAGAGTATGTTTCATCTCTAGGTGTCTGTTTGTATTTGTATATCTTTTTCATTCTTCTTTCTAGAGAGTAACTTTCTAGCAAAATCATTAGTCTACAAGGTAAGCAGATAAAAAGAGCTCTCAAATTCACATTTTAAGTGTCCCAGTTCCAAAGACATTCACACTCTTGGTCGCAATCTTAAATTATGAAGTCTGACCACTAGTCAAATAAAAAATGGCTAAGTAGGTAGAATCAGATTACAAGCTGACTCAAGGTTCCACCTCTGTAAATGTTCGTGGTGAGGGTGTGGGAGTGACAGGGACAAATTATGGAAGAGATTGTGAACTGAGCAGACATGGCAGTTGGTATCTATACTAATAAAAGAGTAATATGCTAATTAGACCAGATGTCTTCTGGACATCCTTCCAGACAAAGCCACAGCAGCTGTGAGGGCCAAGGACCGGTGGTGCAGGAGAGGCAGTGGCCCAGTGAGGTCCAGCACCACGGCCCCTTTCACAGAGGTTGTGGGAGAGCCCAGCACTGCCCAAGAGGCTGGGGCCATGGGAGAACCAGGGGCCACGCAAGAGGCCAGGGCAGCATAAGAGGGCGGGGTTGTGTGAGAAGGCGGGGCCATGCAAGAGGGCTGGGCTCTGGCCACTTTCGCAGAGCTGGCGCTGGAGAGTCCTCCGCACAGGCCAGTCCAGCACCACGGTCCCTTCTGCAGAGGCAGTGGGAGAGGGGGCTGCACAATCCCAGTTCCAGCACTGCCCCTTCTGCAGAGGCAGCCACAGAGGTGCGGCTCAGGCTGGTCCCGGTGCCACGCCTCTGCAGAGTCTAGGCAGGGTGCGACCTGCTGTGCCTCAACCTCCCACAGTCCCTCCCCCAGCCGCTGGGGGGGGGCGGGGCAAGACCAGAGCTAAGAAGCAAGGGTCGAGGGCCAGTAGTGGCAGCAGCAGCGGAGGAATGGGGGCAGCACCTTCCCCTGATTGCCTGGTTGCCTCCCACAGAGGGAGTGGGGATTGGGCCTAAGCTGTCAGTGGGACATCCCCTGAGTGCTCCTGGACTGTGAGAGGGGGCAGGCTGGGCTGAGGGACACCCCCCCCATGCACAAATTTTCATGCACCGGTCCTCTAGTATGTTATATAATCCCAAACTAAATGTTTGTATCCCAAATGAAACTACCCATCCCAAACTAAATGTTTGCACTCTGTGCCCTAATTTTAATAATGAAACTTTTTTTTTCTGGTAACTTAAGTTTAAACATCTTTCATATCATAAAAGTCATCTTTCAAATGTTTTTCATCTATATATATAGACCATATTATTCAAGTTACCCCCTTTCACACCATTCCCACTACCGTAATTCCACTTTATCTCCACTGTGTCTTCATGTAAATTACTCTAGTAGTCTTAAAACAGGTCCTCCTGCCTCCAAACTTTTTCTACTCTGTGGTTGGAGCTTAATGGGTCAGGGAGAGTCTAAAAGATAATTCTGGAGAGGCAGACAAGAGCCAAATTATCTAGGGCTCCATGTAAATTGGAATAAAGAAGTTGTGTATTATATTAAACACAATGGGAGACCAGAATATTTCAGGCTTGGGAGTGATTTTAGTTGGGAGGAAACATAGAATTAGGGAGAGCAGTAATGAGAATAATAGCGCTGGCTTCGACGGGGCTGATAGTAATGGAGATCATCTGATTATGCCATTCCCTACTTTAAGTCTTTTAATGGTTACCCATTGTCTACAGAATAAAATAAAAATGTTAACATGGCTTCAAATCTCCTTTTACAGTTTTATTTTCCATTATCTCACTAGGTACCCATCATTTTAATCACACCAGATTTCTCATAATCCTTGAGCTCACCACATATTTTCACAAATTTTTAGATGTGCATTCACAACGTTAACATCGCCTCAAATGCCTTTATCAACACTCTCTCTGAAACAGTCCTCCTCATATCAAGGCCGATCACCTACATCACGCCACCTGTGAAGTTTTCCATTAGTCTGTCAAACAGAATTAGTTTTTTAGCCCTCTGTAATCCTATAGCATTGTGCACATCTTAAGTTCAATATTTTTAACATAGTAATAATTAGCATAGTTAATATGTTACCTATATTGATTTTGTCTCCTTGAGGAGAAAAATTAGTAGTATTAGTCATTTAAAGCTTCAGTTGTACATGGTATACTTATAGTAGCTATTCGAATTTTTTTTTTCTGAAAAAAGATGGAAATAGAAATATCCAATCTAAAAATACCTGAAATCTTTATATGATTAACAAAAAAAAGCATATGAATGTTACCAATACCTTTCAGGAGAATAATAACCAATAAGCATCTTAAATATTAAATTTAAAACAGACAAATTTAACAGTAAAAATAAAAAAAAATACTGAGTGGTATTAACAGCAATGTAAATATTCATGTAACATATCCAGCTAGAAAGTCCTGACCATCAGATATCCAAATAAAATTTTTTTTAAAAAAATCAACTTTGAAGAAAGTGGAAATGAATAAGGTTGAAGTAGTATAGTCATTGTTGCCTGAGAAGAGCTGTTTAAACTTAGAAAAACTATTTTTAAAGAAATATTTCTAGTAATATTTATAGCAAACTAGGTATAGATCTTAGAGCTCTGTGTAAGCAATTTTCTTTTTAAGTTTAACTATAATAATGATTAAAACAATTCCACAGCAACCTTTCATATCATGGTGCAAACAACACTTAGGAAATAAAGATATGTTTTAAAGAAACAAAAATATATAATAAAAATGCATTGATTTTATATTTTGAAGGACATAAATTCTTAAAAACAAGAAATTTCATAGTTTATATCCACATTTTATGAATTTATTATTCTTTGATCAAAGTCTGCACATACAAAATGCAAATATTTCAGGGTATTATAAGAAACAAATATTAAGTGAAAACAATAAAATATAGGGTGTCCCTTAAAAAATGTATACATATTTTGAATGATTATAAAATCAGTGTTTATTAACATATAGTTCATTTTCAAAATTTAAAAGACCCTACAGAAATGCATATTTTTTTGGTCAATGCTTGTTTTAAAACTAATGACCTTTCTGGTCCAGGAACTGCTGATACCACAAAGCAATGAAATCGCAAACATCAAGAATCATTTTGTTCAGTATTTGTGCACCTTCAATTTGTCAACTGTTTCCAGTTTTGTACTGTAAACTTTCTCTTTTATGTATCCTCATTAAAAAAAAAAGAAGAGACTAGTGGGATTTTAGGATAAATTTTGTTTGTTCAAAGTTTAGTCTGGTTTCCTCCATTATTTAAAATCAGTCAAACATGAAAAGAAGTGAAAATTAAGTGCGTTATCAGCCATTAAAGTGTGTACACATTTTTTTTTGGAAATAATAATATAAAATATAGCTGAATACTTTAGAAATTGAAGAAAGTTATTTGTAACAATCAGAGGATAAATATAAATGAAAAAGTAGAGATTTTCTTACCCCCTCTCCCGAAAAGTAAAAGAAAATTATTTTCAATACTATTATTTCCTTTATTTTGCATCTACAGAAGCAAGGAGACAATACATCTTTTAGAGTTTATTAAGATAATAAATAGTACAATTCCAACCTTGATCATATGAATATTTCATGAATGAGGTTTGAATATGGGGAAATATTAAATGCTGCATTTATCTTTATACTAGATCTTGCTTTGAAGGTGAACCATTGCTTTAAATTCTTGTCTATATTTGGCAAAACACACATAAAGTATATTTTGTTCTCCAAATCAGACATACCATATCTATACTAATAATCTATACTAATAAAAGGGTAATATGCTAATTAGGGTGGACGTCTTCCAGACATCCATCCAGACAAAGCCACAGCGGCTGTGAGGCCTGGGGCTCATGGCAGCCGTGGGCTCAGGAAGCCATGAGCCCTGACAGCTGCGAGACTCAGGGCTCAGGTCTCACAGCTGCCATAGCCTTCCAGTCGCCTCCCACAGAGGGAGGCCAGACTATGGGGAGCGGGCCTAAGCCTTCAGTGGGCATCCCCTGAGGGCTCCCTGACTGTGAGAGGGGGCAGACCAGGCTGAGGGACCACCCTTCCCAGTGCACAAATTTTCGTGCACCAAGCCTCTAGTATAGACAGAAAAAGTTCCACATGAACATCACAGAATATGTGTTTTAAATAAAATTTTAAATTAGTTCAGATTTTACAATTCCATGCAGAAGATTTGTTCCTTGTAGAAGATTCATGTAGAGATAATTTTTCCCTTTATTTTTTGGTTAATCCTCACCTGAGGATTTTTTTTTTTTTTTCCCCATTGATCTTAGGCAGAGTAGAAGGGATGGGAGGGGAGGGAAGGGGAGGATAGAGAGAGAGAAAAAAACATTGACTCATGGATCACACAAGACCTTAACTGGGCAGGAAAACTGCAACTCAAGTACCTGCCTTTGTCTGGAAATCGAGCCCTCAGCCCTTTGGTGTGGGGGCCAATGTTCTAACCACTGAGCAAGGCTGGCCAGGGCCTTTTTTTTCCTTTTTCTTTTCTTTTTTTTCCTTTAACTTCTGAAAGGAAAATACTCATGTAACTATGGTAACATATCTTTTAATTATTTTGTTTATGCTTTTCTTGGCTGAGTAAGCAATCCCCATGTTCCTGAAATTCTCTCCAGCGTTTTATGTTCACTGAAGTGGCAATGACGAATGAAGACAGAGTCTAAAAGCAGCTATCTTTCATACACATTTTAACCAAACCAAATACCCAATTTCTTTTGCACATGCTTTTCCCTAAAACAGTGTGCTTCAGAACCAACAGCCACCACATCTAATACATAAATATTTCCTACCAAAGCAAATGAAAATACCTACATACAGTGGGGCCTTGACTTACGAGTTTAATTCGTTCCGTGACGGAACTCGTAACTCAAATTACTCGTATGTCAAATCTTAAAGTGAACGAGTGAGACACGTGATGCTGGGCTGATGTTGTGGCGTTCACTGTGACATTTGCTGCGCCAACTAGAGGTGGGGTATCTGAAGCTGGTTTGTAACCCGAATTTAGCTCTCAACTCAAAGCAAAAAATCGGCCGAGAGATGGCTCGTATCTCGAAAAACTCGTTAGTCGGTACACTCGTAAGTCAAGGCCCCACTGTATGTATAAAATATATAAAAAGGGAAGAGAAGCTCACCACAGTTTTTGACATGAGACAAAACAATAATCACTTGCAGGGATTTTTACAAAGTACTAGCAATAAAAGATTCTATCTATACATTTACTACTTGAAACTCATGATATCTGTCCTTATAAGAAAAGTCCCAATCAAATTACTCATTTTAATACTAAGTATTTTGCTAACCTAAAGACATATCTGGCAGATTAGTAACAATACAGCATGGTGACTTATGTACTAGATATTAACAGTTTTGAATGACAAAAAAGTAAAATAGAAAAAACCTCAAAATGTAGGACATGATTCTCCATCACTTTTAAAAATTTAACAACAAAAAAGCAGCAATAATAGTTTGTCTAAATTGTGATGGTAGATTAATCAGTCAATCCACCTAACCATTAAGAAATAGTCATCAAATATTAACTTTTTGTCCAGCACTTTTTACAGAATATGAAAGTTTAGAAAACTGCATTTTGGACCATAAATACTAAGTTTCTAAAAGATGCTATTTTTGGATGGACTATTTCTTAACGTAGTGTTCGGTTCGCGGCAAAATTGAGAGGGAAGTACAAATGCTCCGGGACTTACGATGGGAAACCCATTGCAAATTCAAAATATTCCAAGTAAAAAATGCATTTAACACACCACACATCATAGCTTAGCCTCGCCTACTTCAACTGTGCTCAGAACTCAACATTCAAAAAAGCTGGCAACATCGTTCCCTGTAGTGGAGAGGCTGTTTTTCTCTCATGATCACCTACCTGGCTGCCTGGGCACTGCGGTTTGCCTCACTGCCACTACCCAGCATCATGAGAGACAGTTGTACAGCGTACTACAAGCCTGGGAGAAAGATCAATGCAAATAGTTTTCCCATCATCATAAATTTGAAAAATTGTAAATTGACCCCTCGTAAGTGGGGGACCGCCTGTACAGAGGTTTCTCATACGTTCCCTACCCCGCACATGAATAACCTCAACCATTTTCAACATCCCTACCAAAGTGGCATTTTTGTTGTAGATGATGAACCTACACTGACATCATTACCACTGAGAGTGCAAAGTTTACCTAGGGTGTGTTATGGTGTTGTACGTTCCATGGGTTTGAAGAAATTCACAATGACATGTGTCCATTGTTATAGTATACAGGGTAGTTACACTGCTCTATAAACCCTCTGTTCTGCTTATTCATCCTATCCCCTATACCTCTGGCAATCACTGATTTTTTTTACTGCCTTTATAGTTTTGCTTTTCCAAAATGTCCTATAGTTGGAATCGTGCAGCATGCAGACTTTTCAAAATGATTTCTTTCCCTCAGCAATAGTGTATTTATGTTTCCTCCATGTCTACTGAGGGTTTTAACTCATTTTTTAAAAAACACTAAACAGTATTCCATTTATTCAATATACCACAATTTATTTATTAATTCATTCATCCACTGAAATATTTGGTTGCTTCCAAGTTTCGGCAATTATAAATACAGCTTCAATAAACATCTGTGTGCAAGTTTTCTGTGTGGACATAAGTTTTCAATTCCTTTGAGTAAATACCAAGGAAAGTGCTGGGTCAAATGGTAAGAGTTATAAGAAACCACCAAATTTTCTTTCCAAGTGGCTGTACAATTTTACATTCCCAATAGCAATGTATGAGAGTTCCCGTTGCTCGACATACTCATCAGCATTTAATGTTGTCAGTTTTCTGAATTTGGGCTGTTCTCATAAGCATGTAGTGATCTCTCATTGTTTTAACTTTCATTTCCCTGATGACATATGATGTGGAACATATTTTTATATATTTATTTGCTATCTGTATATCTTCTTTGGTGAAATGTCTTTTAAAGTCTTTGGTCCATTTTTTAACTGGGCTGTTCATTTTCTTACCGTTGAGTTTTAAGGGTTCTTTGTGCATTTTTATAACAGTCCCTTATCGGATATGTCTTTTGCAGGTCTGTGGAGTTTCTTTTAATTCTCATGACTGTGTTGTTTACAGAGTAAAAATATTTCATTTACATTAATTCCAGCTTATCGATTCTTTCTTTTACATCTAACGCCTTTTATACTGCAGCTAAAAAGTCATTGTCAGGCCTGGCTGGGCAGTTTAGCCAGTTAGAGTGTATTCCCGAGGCACCAACATTGCGGATTCAATCCCCACTCAGGGCACATACAGGAATGCATAAATGAATGCATCATATGTGGCGCAACAACTTGATATCCCCACCCTCTCTCTCATTCAACCGCTCTAGAACCAATCAATCAGTCAATCAAAGTCACTGTCACATATATCATCATCTAGATTTTCTCCTATTCTATTTTCTGGTTTTGCATTTTACACTTATACCTGTAATCCATCTTGACTTAATTTTTGTAAAGAGAGTAATAACTGTGTCTAGATTCACTTTTTGTATTTACTGGATGTCCAGTTATTACACCAGTCATTGAAAAGACTCTCTAGTCTCCACTGAATTATCTTTGCTTCTTTGTCAAATACCTGTTGACTGGATTTTTATATATATATATATTTTTATTGATTTTTTTACAGAGAGTAAGGGAGAGGGATAGAGACTTTGAAACATCAATGAGACAGAGACATCGATCAGCTGCCTCCTGCACACCCCCTGCTGGGGATGTGCCCGCAACCAAGGTACATGCCCTTGACCGGAATTGAACATGGGACCCTTCAGTCCGCAGGCCGACGCTCTATCCACTGAGCCAAACCAGTTAGGGCTTGACTGGATTTTTTTAAGTCAATTTCTGAGCTTTGTTTTCCATACTATTGATCTAGCTGTCTTTTTTTTTTTTTTTGCTAATACCATACTCTTACTTACTATAGCTCTACACTAGTAAATCTTGAAGTCAAGTAGTGTTAATCCTCTGACTTTGTTCTATTTCAACACCATGTTAGCTGTTCTGTGTCTTTTCCTTTATGCCAGTGCCACAGTTGTGCAGAGCCTTCATGTCACATGGCCAGACCCTGGTCAGTGTGGCCTGATGAATGATGCTGGCCTCACTCTGATGAATCGCTGAGACCCATCCCCATCACAAAGGTTCACAGGCACATAGAAGTGGTAGCTGACCTTCGTGTACTCTGACACTGTTGCTAAGTGACCTCAAACACAGCACTGGCACCAAGTCTGACTCTGCCAATCTGGTGAGCACCATTCTCCCCTACCTGGTGAATCCCTGAGAGCCTCCCTCAAGCAACTCACAGAGGCTCTTTCAGTAAATTAACCTAACACACAGCTAAACAGTGAAGGCAGTTCTCAAGGAAATTTGGAGCTTTTGCTAACCTGCCCCCAGGATCCGTACTAGTAGAAAACAGCTTTGGTGTGCAGCTGGGCCCCTCCCATGAACACCCAGTACTAGTAGAGGCAGAAACAGACTGCAGATCACTTTGGAGTTCCAAGCAGGTAGCCCAGGGCCTGTCACTGGTAACACCTGACAGCAACCAGCACTGGATCCCCTCCCAAAGTGTCCCAGGACCAACATCACCAGGGATACACACTACATCAGAGCATAATCAATTAGCTCCATAAGCAGCACACACATTAGGGGGTCTCAATAGACACCAGAACCTATTAGGGCTTTGTGGAGCCAGCTCCAGCACAGCAACTCATACATTAGGTTTGGGGTCAATCCTCATAGCCAGCATGGGAGCAATCCCCAGCCACAGATAAGCCAACAGTAATCAAGGCTAAACTATAGCAGGAGCGTTCACATAACCCACACAGGAAACATTTCTGGAGCACCTAGCTCAGAAGATTATGGAGACTGTGCCTTTGTGCCACACAAAACACTTGCTATATAAGGCCACCATACCAAGGCATAGCAGAGCTATCTACTACACAGAAAAAAATACAGAGACATCAAAAGTGGGAATACAGAGAAACATGCCCAAAATAAAAGAAGAAAATCCCAGAAAAGTAACTAAATGAAATGGAAGCAAACAAGCTACAAGAAACAGAGTTCAAAACAGTGATTATAAAGATGCTCAAGGAACTTATCAAGAACATCAACAGCATGAAAAAGTATAGAAACCATAACAAAGAATCAGTCATAAATGAAGACTACAATATCAGAAATGAAAAATTCACTGGAAGGAATCAACAGCAAGCTAGATGAAGCAGAGGACCGAATCAGTGATTTGAAAGACAAGGTAGCAGAAAACACCCAATCAGAGCAGCATGAAAAAAAAGAATTAACGAAATAAGAATAGTTTAAATGAATTCAGTCAAAATATGAATCATAACAATATCCACATCATAAGAACCAGATTTAAAAGAAAGACACCAAGGACTTTGAAGAAATAATGGCTAAAAACTTCCTTAACCAGGTGAAGAAAATGGACACACAGGTCCAGGAAGCGTAGAGAATCTCAAACAAGATGAACTCAAAGAGTCCCACACCAAGACACATCATAATTAAAATGGCGAAGATTAAAAACAAAGAGAGAATCTTAGGAACTGCAAAAGAAAGACATCTTAATCCAGACAAAATTCAAAAAGACTGAAATCAAGCATATTCTCCAACCACAACAGTATGAAAGTAGAAATTAATTATAAGAAAAAAGCTGAAAAACATGGAGGCTAAATAACATGTTACTAAACAATGAATGGGACAAAAATGAGATCAAGAAAGATATCAAAAGGTGTCTTGAGAGAAATAAAAATGAACACACAACAACCCAAAACCTATGGGACACAGTGAAAGAAGTTTTAAGAGGAAAATTCATAGCAACACAGCCTACCTCAAGAAGCAAGAGAAATCTCAAATAAACCATTTAACCTTACACTTAAAGGAACTAGAAAACAGAAATAAACAAAGCCCAAAGTGAGTAGAAGGAAGGAAATAAATAAACGTGAGAGTGGAAATAATTGACAGAAAATCCTATCTAATAAAAGAGAAACATGGTAATTAGAAGTACCTCCGCTACCCTTCCCATTGGCTAATCAGGGCTATATGCAAATTAACTGCCAGCCAAGATGGCGGTCGACAGCCAGGCAGCTGGAAGCGAACATGAAGCTTGCTTGCTTCAGTGACGGAGGGCTCCAACGTTCCCCGCCTGCCACTGCCGGCCTCTGAGCTTGCAGTTTGAAACATTGTTACAAATATAGAAGTTAAACAAAACCCCAGAAACCTGCTTTTAGCCAGCCGAGATATCAGAGCTGGAGTTGATACAGTGTTTCGATTATAGAACCCAAACAAACCAGTTACCTGCTTTCAGCAGAGGAGGCCTAAGAGCTGGAGCCAAGCCTCAGAGCTAGAGCTGGCCCAGAATAAAATAAAATAAAAAATAAAAAAAGGAGTGGTTGGGAGCTTCAGGCACCCGCCAGCCTGAAAACAGCCCTCAGCCCCTCATCCAGACTGACCAGGCACCCCAGTGGGGACCCCTACTCTGAAGGGTGTGTGACCAGCTGCAAACAGCCATCATCCCCTCATCCAGGCTGGCCAGGCACCCCAGTGGGGACTCCCACCCTGATCCAGGACACCCTTTAGGGCAAACCAGCCGGCCCCCACCCGTGTACCAGGCCTCTATCCTATATAGTAAAAGGGTAATATGCCTCCCAGCACTGGGATCAGCGGAGCCGTGAGGCCTCCCAGCACCGGGATCAGCGTGACAGGGTGCAGCGCCCAAACCCCCTGATCGCCCTGTGGCTCTGTGTGTGACAGGGTGCAGGGTCACAACCTCCCTATCCGCCCTGCTCTGTTCGTGACAGAGGAAGGCGCCCCACCCCCTGATCAGCCCTACTCTGTGCCTGATAGGGGGGATCTCTCCAACCCCCTGATCGCCCTGCGGCTCTGTGTGTGACAAGCTGTGGTGCCCCAACCCCCTGATCGGCCCTGCTCTGTGTGTGACAGGGTGCGGCACCCCAACCCCCCCACGCCCCCAAGGGCCCTGCTCTGTGTGTGACGGGGTAGAGCCATAACCTCCCCATCGGCCCTGCCCTGAATGTGACAGTGGCGGTGCCCCAACCTCCCGATCTGCCCTGCTCTGTGCATGACAGGGGGTGGCACCCCAACTCCCCAATCAGCCCTGCTCTGAGACCAACCAGGGATGCACCTAGGGATTGGGCCTGCCCTCTGCCAACCGAGAGCAGGCCTAAGCCAGCAGGTCTTTATCTCCTGAGGGGTCCCAGACTGCGAGAGGGCACAGGCCAGGCTGAGGGACTCCCCCGCCCCCTCGAGTGCACAAATTTTTGTGCACCGGGCCTCTAGTAAATATATAATACAAAAGATGAATGAAACCAAGAACTTGTTCTTTGAAAAGATAAACAAGATCAACAAACCTCTAAATAGACTCATTAAATAACAATAAAGAGAACATAAATAAATAAAATCAGAAATAAAATAAGAGAAATAAAACTGACACCACAGATATACAAAGGATTATAAAAAAAACTAGAGACCCGATGCACAAAATTCGTGCAAGAGTAGCCTTCTTTCCCCTAGCTGCTGGCACTGGCTTCCCTCTGGCACCCGGGACCCGGGCTTCCCTCCAGCCGCCAGCAGGCACCCGGGACCCAGGCTTCCCTCTGGCCGCTGGCAGGCATGGAGACCTGGGCTTCCCTCACAACCCCAGCTTCATCCAGAAGGTTGTCTGGAAGGACATCTGGTCTAATTAGCATATTACACTTTTCTTATTATAGATATAACAAACAACTATATGCCAACAAATTGTAGACCCTGGACAAAATGGAAAAATTCCTACAACATACATTCTTCCATAAGTGAATGAGACAGACTGAACAATGCTGAGCATGCCACATATAATGCCAGTTGGGGTACTGGGATATCAAGTCTAACCACTAAACTATATACCTGAAATCAATACATAATAAAAACCTTAAAAATAACTAAATTAAATAAAAAAATAATGTTCATATAATGGATTAATGATATCTACTATTTCAAGGCATAATAGCTACATATTTGATAGTAGTAGAGGTGAATATTTCAAATAGTCTTTCTGATAATCAAAGAATTTGAAAATATTTGTCAGAATTATTTATATTTTAAATTGTTTTCTTCTTTATTTTTTGGTCATCAATCATCACCGCCCACCCCACCCCCCATTTACACACACCTCTCATAGCATTTTTGTTTTGTTTTGTTTTAAGCTTTTTATATGTATGAGATTTAAAAAGGTGAAAGTTACCTTCATTGGACTACTTTCTACTTATGATTTTGCTTTGTTTTTCACCCATACTCCACTCCCTCCTCTCTGGCAACCATCAGGTTGTTCTCTATATCTGTGGGCCTGTTTCTGTTTTGTTTTGTTTATTCATTTGTTATTGTTGTTGTGTGTTTTTAGACTCCACAATATAAGTAAAACCATATGGGATTTGTCTGTCTCTGTCTGACTTATTTCCCTTAGGCCCATCCAGGAGTCCAACAACTCCCATTTTGAAGACTGCACATCATTTGCATAACCTGAAGCATACCCTCTTATTTGGTCAGACGATCAGATAGCATTGTACTATACTAGAATATTTTGATCTTTCCAATAACTAAATTTGTTGATATGAACCTTTTCTGATATGTCATCACAATAAATTAAGAAACATATAAGAAAAGCCCAGCGAAACATATCATTGCATTTAAGAGAATAGTAGTATTAAAAGTGTTCATTTCACCGTAGCCTCAACACCCATGATTCCACCAGTTTGCTATGATAGGCACTGTGTGGATCATGTAAACGATCATATTTCTCCTGTGGCATCTGTGGTTAGGAAGCGCTCAGTTTGTGGTCCATCTCTAGGAAGTACATTGTATGTATTAACTGTGCTCCTTGTTTCGTTTTATATTTTACACTGATATTTGCCTTTTGCTCTATTTTTTCACTTCATAATTTTTGTTGTACTTATTTTGTAACCACTTCACATCTTTCTTTAAAAATAAAATACATTATTAAAGGGAAACAATAAGTGAATACTACTTCAATAAATAAATTATCTGGTTTTTTTAATAAAATTTTGCAATATAAGTAAAATGAAATCTAAAATAGGTTATAAGAAAGGCTTGCAACTCTTTGCGTTGTATTACAACTGCAAGCAACATATTTTAAAGTGTTTATTAAAGAAAAAGAAAGCACAAATCTTGCGTGGGTGTTTGGTGGGACTTTTCCTGAAGCACAACACTCTCCCCCCGCCCATGCCAGAAACACTAAGAAAGAAAGACTGACTGATCTGAAATATAAAACCTCAGCTTGGAAGGAGACTGAACCTCAACCCTAGAGTCAGGTCACAAACTCTGAATTTCTTCCAGGCTCACAATGATCCGACCATAACAAAACAATGGAATTGTTGCAGTCTGCCTATAAAATCTATAACTATTTTAAAATGCTAAATAGTATTTTTATTTTTATGAATGATTACAATTAACAAGAAATTATCCTAAGTCCACATACCAAAATTTGTTTGATTTATGAAGTCAAAGTGATTGTCTTTATTCTCTTGCAAAGATTTTAGTGGCTCAACATTTTGGAGTACATAATTTCAAAATAATAAAGCAGTTGTAGATAAAATGGATTTCAATGATGCCTGTATTAACTGCAACTTAAAACTAAAATAAGTAAGAATTTCTAACAAAGATGACTCAAGCAGAAATCAAAATTGGAAAAGACTGTAAGAGAAATATATATTAACTAGAGGCCCGGTGCACGAAATTCGGGCATGGGTAGGGTCCCTAGGCCTGGCCAGTGATCAGGGCCGATCGGGGCCTTCTGGCTGCAGGCCAGGGTCTCCCTTCCCTGGCTGCTGGCTGCTGGCCAGGGCCTTCCTTTGTTCCATGCTGCCCCCTGGTGGTCAGAGCACATCATAGCAAGCAATAGAACTGCTCTCCCAGTCAAACTCCCACAGGGACACTTTGCATATTAGCCTTTTATAGATATAGATGATGTTGTTCTATGCCTAACACCAAAAATAATCAAAATAACAAAGAGAATGATTAAGATAAATAAGACAGACATAATAATAATATTCATATTAACTTATCTGACAAAAAATGGAAAATATATAATAAAATGGCAAACTTTCCAAAGCTGAAGCTTAAGGCCAACATGAATGATCCCAAATTAAATATCCTGAAAATTCTTGTTTTCTAATCTGATAAACAAAAGAAATTTTAAGGATAAGCTGTACTTACTGAAGCACATTAAAATGAAGAAGAAGCGACCAACTAAATATTTAGGGAAACATAAAACAGTCTGTCCATTGTAAAATGCTATGTGTTAGTGGACATGTAAAAAGTGAACTGTTTTAAGTTTCACATGATTTTACAGTCAAGGGAGTGACTGAGAACAACCAATGACTATATATGGAGGGATATCTAGTCATTACGCAAAGGCATCCAGAGTCACCACAGTATGTTTCTCTGAGTCAAACACATAATCTGAAGTTTTATCTTGTGCACATAGGGAAAAGCTGCAATAAGAATAACTATATAATGACATTTTTCTAGAGCTCAAAGTAGAATTTATTAGGATTTTCAATAATGGATGAAAATGTAAACTGGAATACTTTAAAATATGTTTTAAAGTCACAGATGGAAGGGAAAATATTTTATGAATGTTTTATTATTTTTACTTTAAATTTCTTTAAACATTAATTATATCTAATAATTTGTTGAAATGCACAAATAACTTCAGAAGACCTAATATAAAAGATGTTTTAGAACAGATTAGACCAGTTAGCTTTCCTGCATTTAGAGGAAGGATCAGCAATTATGAGGGGCAGTGTCTACATATGGAATGTGACAGATTAGATTTATTTGCATTTTCTCGTGACATTAGGAAGACTGAAATTCAGCACAGTTTGAGACAAACATGATTAGAGTAGGAACTTCTGGACAAAGTAGGGTAAAAAGAGGTAATATCCCCCCACCCCCTCCAAATTGACTCTTTGAGACAAATGTCATGGCTCACTTTCTTCAACTCAGGGATTAGAAAATGAATATTGTGTTCTACTAACCTGTGTAATGCTTAAAGAAAACAAGTGCAATTCAGTTCCACCACCAACTATGGGACTTTGAGCCAGTTTCTTATTCTCACAGAATCTCTTTCTCACAAATAAAATGGAAAAAATAATGTAATAATATTCGTTAAAATTTTTGGCAGACTGCCTGACACATTTACCACACAAGTCAGAGAGAAAAGCAAACAAAAAAATATTTAAAAATCAGTGGAAATAAAAACAGAATAATATAAACATTGTAATAAAATATTTCAAAATTTAGATGAAAGTTACAAATCACTAAAAATAATGTAAACTGCTCCATGGGAAATTGAGAGGTAAAATAAGATGAAACAGTAATAAATAACATTTCAAAAAGAAAAAGAAAGAAAAGCCACGCATTATATGCAAGAGGCAAATTCTATCAACTTTTGAAGTAACTTAACTTTCCTTCTTACATAATATGCTACAAAATATAAAACAAAAACAAAAACACTCCCACTCTAATACCTCAATCAAAAAAATACTGTTTGAGAAAGGAAAAGATAGACCAAAATCCTAAATGTTAGTAAACTGAAGCCAGCAGGTATAAGAATAATATTTTTTTACTCTGATGAAATAGGGTATAATTACAACATGCAACGGAAATGTAGCAGCAGGAAAGCTATAATTTTATTCAATAGAAAATGTGGCAAGGGGGACTCTTCTCAACTATGAAAAAAACATTTCATAGGGATCATCATCTACTTCCATCGCTTAAAAAAATGATAGTTTTAATCTTATCAAATATGTTCAAAAAGCATTAGAGATACTCCCTTTAAAAACAGAAACAAAACAAAAATGCTTACTATGAGTCCTTCTTTTAATACTGTAGAAGTTCTTGTCTTCTGATGAATAAGAAAAAATAACAGATTTGAAAAGGAAGTAATAAAACTATGGTGGTGTGTACATGATATAATTGTAGACATAAGAAATCTATTTTGTATGAAAATTAAAAAACATAAGTCATGGAATCTAAAAACAAATATTCATACATTTTTAAACTTTTACAAAGAAAATTATAAAACTTTATTAAAAGAGATTAAGAACTTATAGAGAGGAATGAAGTCCCTTCTACAGGAAGACTTACTGTTTCGCAGGGTTCCCCCATACTGATTTATGGAGTCAATGTTATTCCCATGAAAATGCCAAAGGCTTTTGTGTAAACTGCCAAGCTGTTCATAAATTCGTAAGGAAAAACAACACCCTAGGAATAGCCAAGACACTTCTAAATAAAAATAAAGTCTTAGGAATTCTATTGTAATTAAGGTAGTGAGGTTCAAAGATAGACTAATTTACCAAAAGAGTAGAGTCAAGCCCAGAAATAAGGCCATACATCAATGGAAAACAGCATATGAGTGAGAAAGCATGGACTATGCCAAAGCAGTGCTAGAATTATCGGTTAGATATGTAAAATAAAAAGAAATTGAGCCCCGTCTTACTATTCACAAAACAGATATTCCCAATGGAATTAAGATTTAAATGAAAAAGTAAAAACTTTAAAGTTTTTGTAGAAAATGAAAGAAAATGACTTTGCAGTTACAGGACTGGAAATGTTTTCTAACCTTAAAATAAAAAAATGATAAGTTAAAATTAACAACTTCACTTCATCAAAAGTTTCTTAAAGAAAGTTTAAAAAGAACATAAATTGGAAGAATGTATGTACTATATACTATTATTACAAATTAGGAGAATGATTTTGCTATCTAATTATCTATCTATGCAACAAAGTATATATTATATGTAAAGAATTGCTTCACATCGATATGCAAAAGACCCACAACTAAAAAGAAAATTCTAAAAGACAAAAAAATTTGAATTCCAATGACCAATAAAAAAAAATGAAAGATTAATTAGCCTGATTACTAATCCAGGAAATACAAATTAAGGCCATTGTAAGATACTATTTTTTACCCATTAGCCTGATATATTTTTTTTAAATGAATCAACTAACAAATGCTGATGAGCATATCTAGAAAGTGGAACATTTATCTGTGCTGGTAGAAATGTAAACTGATGCATTATTTTGGAAAATATTTTGGCATTGTCTCATAACCCTGAGCACGCATACCCTGTGACTGAACTATTTCATTTCTAATGAAAACCCTAGGGAAACTCTTGCATATGTGCACCAACAAATATATACAAAAACTACAAAAATATTTTATTGTTGTTTGCAATAGAAAAAAAAACAGAAATGCCTATTGACAATAAAATATAGTGAGATATATTAGTGAAATATTAAATTGTAAAAATGAATTCACTTTACTGGTAATGTTCTAATTCTTTTATTGGGTGAGTATTCACAATGTTTGCTGTCTCATGTTTCAGAACCTACGAAGACATCATAGAAATTCTTTTGTATGTATCAACTATTACATAATAAAAAGGGAAAGAAAAGTAACCCAATAATCATACTTAAAACAACTCCATGGAATATAACAGCTACACAAGCCATCAGGGAAAAATCTTTCCAAATTTTTAATTGAAATTTTCTTGAATATAATAAAGAAATTCTAACTGTCTAATTTATTTACCTGGATATGGAAAATGGAGCCTTAGAGGATAAGAAAGCTGCACTAATTTAGGAAGAGTTGGAAAAATCTAGACAAAAATTCTAACCTAGATTTAAAGCACCAGAACAGATTTGGAGAAAGTATGTTCCTGGCAATTTAGGGCCAAACTGACTAAAAGCTCTCATATCTCACGCACTGGATAACAGTGTTTCTCATTCCCTTTATTAAACAAACTGACCGAGACCCTTAGTACAGTGAATATGAACCTGTGTGGCTTGTATACAATGCTGCAGTCTGCTAAATCAGGACCAATTGGGTTAGTTCACAAGTGTGGCAGACATGGCTCACTTGCTTTTCCAGAGCCACTCTCCTCTCTTCTCATTTTCCTGTCTTTCCTACCAAAGTGAGCTGCACCATGCACATCAATATACATCTCAGGCTCCTATTGGGGTCAAGTACTGACAAGTCAGAATAAGGAGCATGACCTTAGGGTAACTAATCTTGAGCATTGCATACGTCCCATAATCCCTTAGGTTTCCCCACAACTTGCCTATATCTGTGTATATAAGCCCTTTAATAAATTCTTGTTAAATTAATCTGAGTATGCCATCTGTTGTCCTCTGTTTGAACTTATATATTCCTCTTATTATGGAGATTTCATGATTAAAATAAGCATTAAGTAATATAATAAAATATGAATTCAAAAATAAAAGAGCAGAATGCTCTTTTTTTAGGAAACTGAATTTAATGCTTTGGAAAACCTCAATAAAGATAATTCAATAAAAAACTATTGTTAAATTTGGTAAATATATAAACTGTAAATAGTAGTAGAGAAATAATAAAGACCTTGAAGGATTTTAACCTCAGATTGCTCTCCAAGTTTTTAGGTCCCAAAGCAACAATTTAATGATACTCATACAAGAAATCATATAATGAATAATGGGTGTGACTTACACACAAAGACCAAATGAATCAAACCTATAAACCAGTTTCTCGAAGAAAAGATCATGGCCTTATTATATTTCATAATTATGGCTAAAATAAGTATGATGGGAAAATGTTATATTCATATCTTTAATATCTTACCTGAAATCATATGACTATGTCTATGAAAAGACATAAGATACATTTTAACATATACTTTAGTAAAAATACTAACTAATAAAATAATTTAAAGAAAATTCCTTAATTTGTAAAATATCTGTTTTAAAGTAATAAAAGTAGACTGAAAAAAAATAGGTATTTACAGCAGTTTTAGCTTTAGTATTTAAAGACATTATAGAAATTGAAAACACTAAAATGCACTAATACATGAACTAAAAAAGTACTGCTAGAAGACGTAATAGGAAAAAAGTTTATCTTTACTAGCAAAGACATGAATATTTAAATATCAATGATAATTGATTTTTGTTTATTCAAGTAATAAGTATTTAGTAAATTACAATGCTATTTTTGGCAAAGCTACAAAGAAATTGATATTCTTATTTGTTACTGCTAAGAGTAGTCCTTTTGCACATTTATTCAACACTCCTACTAAGCTTCAAGATTACAGTATTCATGCCCTCATTCTCTTCTGAAAGTCCTTTTCTCTTAACCTTATAATAATCCCTCCAAATACTCCTTTAAAACTCTACTCAAATGTGACTTCTTCCAGAACCATCACATCCTTGGCACTACTTTAAAAGACTGCCTTTATGCTCACAAAGCAACTCATGCAAACTCTCTTTAATGTGCAATGTATCTTACTTTCCATTGAGCCTCATAATCTAGTGACTCTACTAGACTATAAGCAAATGGTAGAAGGTAAACAGAATTGTTTTTATCCCTAACATGTTACATAATGCCTGGGACATAGTTAATGTGTAATTAAGTATAGACATAAATATGAATTGAAATGAATCAGTGAATAAATGAATGGATGAACAAATAGACATGAAATATCAAAAAAACAAAAAAGACATCAAGGATTATTCCCAAGCTACCATGTTGTGCTTGAAGATAAAGTTTCTTGGGAGGCCCACCTGAAGTGGCCCATTCCTATCCCCTTCTGCCAGAAACCCTTTATATTGGCTCAAAAGTCAGTAGCATATCTTTCAGACAAACAAGGAGCTAATGGCTTGGTAGAAAGTGGAACTAGAGCAGGGCTGAGGAGAAAAGCATGAAGAAAGAAATAACTTGAGACTAGTTATTTATCAAGGGCCATAGCCAGAATGATACTAGTGAAGTAGAAGACCAGGTGCCTCATAACATCCTTAATTTATCAGGTATTTCAAGGCATGCAGTTCAAAAAAGTTTCTTGATAATGACAAAACAATTAGGTTTTAATTAGAGAAAAGGAAGAAATGGTGTAGCAAAAAGCATATAAAATTCCATTTGTGAAGAAGGGTGCTTTATGATAGTACACAGCGTTAGGGAGTCAAGGGGATATGGAGGAGTCAGAAGAAACACTACCCAATGGCTGGGAAAAGAAAAGGAATAAACAGAATATAGGAGAACGCACATGAAAAAATGTTAATGGCCAATTTTGCCTAAGGCTGATCCTTATGACTTTGTTTCCATTGGCTCCTTTGGCCCTAAGTATAATAAATCTAAAGATTCCTTAGAAAAATATTAGAATTAATTATTTGTTTCTAGGCCAAGAATTGAAAGACAATTTGAACTACAAAAAAAAAAAAAAAAAAAAAAAAAGGATTGGTAGTACCCATTTTCCCAACAATTTCCTGGAAATTACATCATGAAATAAAAAACCACAAAATGAACTATTTGTACCCATCTGAAGAAAATTATAATTCAGAGTTGAATCCTGATTCCAGGCCTTAGTATTAAACTTATGAAAAAAAAATGACAGAAAAGTTAAGGCAGTAAAATTAAAATCATAAAATCATAAAATTTAGTTATTCCAATCATAAAACTAAACTTCAATAACCACAGATTAGTGACAGATACTTAAAATACTGGTTACAAAATATAGGACAAGATAAATAAAAATCAGCTGGCACTGTAAATTTACTATATCATAAATGTGTCCCAAAACTAATAGACTATCTTGCTCCTACTGAGGAGATAAAAGAGTGATAGATAGTTAGGGATGGGACCACGGGAGGAAAGGAAAATAGGGAAGTCCAAGAATAACAGGATATGGTTTGAGGACTAGTTGCTGGGGCAACCCAACTGGGCAAGGAAGAACCAATAGCCTTATTCAGAGAGCTCCCCCTACCCCCAGACAGAGAGCTTCCACTATCCCTAGGTAAAGAACTTCTTCTACCCCTAGACAGAGAGCTTCTGAGGGAGAACCAATCAGAAGTCAGCAGGGCATATGTGTGTGTATATATATATATATATATTTATATATATATATATATACTAGAGGCCCGGTGCACAAAAATTTGTGCACTCGGGGGGAGGGGGGGGTCCTTCAGCCCGGCCTGTGCCCTCTCGCAGTCTGGGACCCCTCGGGAGATAACAATCTGCTGGCTTAGGCCTGCTCCCGGGTGGCAGAGGGCAGGCCCAATCCCTAGGTGCAGCCCCTGGTCGGGCTCAGAGCAGGGCTGATTGGGGAGTTGGGGCACCGCCCCCTGTCATGCACAGAGCAGGGCGGATTGGGAGGATGCGATGCCACCCTCAATCACGCTCAGGGTAGGGCCGATTGGGGGGTTGGGGCACAGCCCCCTGTCACACTCAAGTCAGGGTCAATGGGGAGGTTGCGGCGCCACCCACTGTCACACACAGAGCAGGGCCAATCAGGGGTTGGGGCGCTGCCCCCTGTCAAGGACAGACCAGGGCCCATCAGGGGGATTGGGGCGCCACCACTGTCACACTTAGGGCAGGGCCGATGGGGAGGTTATGGCTCTACCCCATCACACACAGAGCAGGGCCCGTGGTGGGGGGGTTGGGGCGCCGCCCTCTATCACCCACAGAGCAGGGCCAATCGGGGGTTGGGGCGCTGCCACTCTCACACTCAGGGCAGGGCCGATGGGGAGGTTATGGCTCTACCCCATCACACACAGAGCAGGGCCTGTGAGGGTGGGTTGGGGCATCGCACCCTGTCACAGAGCAGGGCCGATCAGGGGGTTTGGGCGCCGCAGCCTGTCACACACAGAGCCGCAGGGCAATCAGGGGTTTGGGGAGCTCCCTCCTATCAGGCACAGAGCAAGGCTGATCAGGGGGTTGGGGCGCCTTCTCCTGTCACAAACAGAGCAGGACGGATAGGGAGGTTGTGGCCCCGCCCCCTGTCACACACAGAGCCATAGGGAGATCAGGGGGTTGGGCGCTGCCCCCTGTCACACTGATCCCAGTGCCGGGAGGCCTCTCAGCTCTGGCTGATCCAGGTGCTGGGAGGCCTCGCGGCTCTGCTGATCCTGGTGCTGGGAGGCATATTACCCTTTTTCTATATTGGATAGAGGCCTGGTGCATGGGTGGGGGCCGGCTGGTTTACCCTGAAGGGTGTCCTGGATCAGGGTGGGGGTCCCCACTGGGGTGCCTGGCCAGTCTGGGTGAGGGGCAGAGTGCTGTTTTCAGGCTGGTGGGTGACTGAAGCTCCCAACCGCTCCTTTTTTTCCTTTTTTTTAATTCTGAGCCAGCTTTAGCTCTGGCTTCAGCTGTGAGGCCTCTGCTGCTGATAGCAGGTATCTGGTTTGTTTGGGTTCTATAATTGAAACACTGTTTCAACTCCAGCTCTGAGATCCTGGCGGGCTGAAAGCAGGTTTCTGGGGTTTTGTTTAGCTTCTATATTTGTAACAATGTTTCAAACTGTAAGCTCAGAGGCCGGCAGCGGCAGGCGGGGAACGTTGGAGTCCTCCGTCACTGAAGCAAGCAAGCCTCATGTTCGCTTCAAGCTGCCTGGCTGCCGGCCGCCATCTTGGCAAGCAGTTAATTTGCATATCGCCCTGATTAGCCAATGGGAAGGGTAGCGGATGTACACTAATTACCATGTTTCTCTTTTATTAGATAGGATACCCCTAGTCAGCATGCATCCCTGGCAACCCACCTGGGTCCCCTCCCAGCTAGAGGGAGTCTGTCTATCTCTCAATAAACTGCTTTCATTTTTGCTTACCTCTTAGTCCATGAACTCATTCTTTGATTTTGTGAGATAATGAACTTGGACCCGAACACAGCACTTTGGTTTCACTACTAGTCCTATTACTTAGAAGAATGACGATACAATCTTATTCATTTACTTTTACTTCCCTTGCATTTGGGGTCAAATTCATAACACCTTTTTTACGATCAAGGTCTATAAGTTCATTACCTGTCTTTTCCTATGTAGTTTGTTGTGTTAGGTCTTATATTTAGGTCTTTGATCCATTTAAAGTTAACTTTTGTATATGGGAATAATCATTAGTCTAGTTTCATTCTTTTGCATTGCAGCTTTCCAATTTTCTCAGTGCCATTTATTGAAGAGACTTTATTCTCTTCATTGCATGTTTTAAACTTCTTTGTCAAAAATTATTTGCTCATATTCATGTGGGTTTATTTATTGACTCTCAATTCTCTTCCAATGGTCTGTGTCTGTTTTTCTGCCAATATCATACTGTTTTGATTATTATTGCTTTGTAGTATAATTGGAAGTCAGGTATAGGATACATCCAGCTTCCATCTTTATTCTCAGGATTGTTTTGGCCATTTGAGGTATGTTGTAATTTCATAGAAACCAGATATTTTGTTCTATTTCTTGAAAAAAATGTCATTGAGATTTTGATGAGGATTACATTGTCTGTATATTGCCCTGGGTAATATGAATATTTTAACTACATTGATTCTTCCAAACCATGGACACAGAATATCTTTCCATTTCTGTGTCTTTTTAAATCTCTCTTAAAAATACATTGTAGTTTTAAGTATATAGGTCATTCACATCCTTTGTTCAGTTTATTGCTAGGTATTTTATTTTTTTGTTGCATTGCAAAGGAATTTTTTTTCATTTATTTTTCTCAAGTTTTATTGTTAGTATATAGTAATGCAGTGGATTTTTATACATTCATTTTGTATCCTGCATATTTACTGTACTTGTTTATTGATTATAATAATTTCTTGATGGAGTCTTCAGGGTTTTCTATATAAAGAACCATGTCATCTACAAAAAGTGACAATTTTTCTTCATTCCAAATTTAGATTCTTGTTATTTATTTCTCTTGCCTAATAGCTCTGGCTAAAATTTCCAATACTGTGTTGAATAAGAGTGGTGAGAATGGATATCTTTGTCTTGTTCCTGATCTTAGAGAAAAAGCTTTGAGTTTTTCACTATTGAGTATATTAGATGAGGTTTTGTCATATATGGTCTTTCTAATGTTGGGGTACTTACGTTCTATACCCATTTATTGAGTGTTCTAATCTCAAATGGATGTCATTTCTTGTCAAATGCATTTTCTGCATCTATTGATATGATCATATGATCTTATTCTTTCTTTCGTTAATGTGGTATATTACATTTTTGATCAGTGAATGTTGAACCATCCTTGTGCACCTAGAATGAACCCTACTTTATAGTGATGTATTATTTTTAATGTATTATTGTATTCAACCTGCTAATATTTTGTTTGCTTTTTAATATATTTTTATTAATTTCAGAGGAAGGAAGAGGGAGAGAGAGATAGAAACATCACTAATGAGAAAGAATCATCAACTGGATGCTTCATGCACACATTCCCCCAACACTGGAGATTAAGCCTGCAACCCAGGCATATGCCCTGAGCAGGAATCAAACTGTCACCTCCTGATTCATAGATTGACACTCAACAACTGAACCACGTTGGCTAGGTACTGCTAGTATTTTGTTTAGGATTTCTGCATCTGTATTCATCAGAGACATTGACTTATAGTTTTCTTTTCTGTGTTATACTTGCCAGGTTTGGGTATCAGGGTTATGTCAGCCTCATAAAATGTTAGGAAGTAATATCTATTCTTCATTTTTTTGGAAGAGTTTGAGAAGAATAGGCATTAATTTTATCTTTTTTTAATGTTTAGTAGAATTTGCTAGTGAAGACATCTGGTCAAGGGAAGTAAAATAAAAAATGAATGGGACTATATCAAATTAAAAATTGTTCACACATTAAAATAAACCATCAATAAAACAAAAGGCAACCAACCAAATGGAAGAAGATACTTGCAAACAACAGCTCTGAGAAGGGATTAATATCCAAAACATACAAATAACTCATGCAACTCAACAACAACAAAAAACCAATCCCATTAGGAAATGGGCAGACATATGAAAACATGCTCAAAGTCACTAATCATCTGAGACATACAAATCAAAACAACAATAAGGTACCATCTCACACCTGTCAGAATGGCTATCATCAACAAATCCACCAAGGACAAGTGCAGGCAATGATGTGGAAAAGAAAAGGATCCCTCCTGCACTGCTAGTGGGAATGCAGACTGGTGCAGCCACGGTGGAAAACAGTATGGAGTTTCCTCAAAAAATTAAAAGTGAACTCCCATATGACCCAGTAATTCCACTTCTAGGAATATATCCCAAGAAACCAGAAACACCAATCAGAAAAGATATATGCACCTCTATGTTCATAGCAGCACAATTTACAATAGCTAAGATTTGGAAACAGCCTAAGTGGATAAAATAGCTGTGGTGCATTTATATAATGGAATATTACATGGCTGTAAAAAAGAAGGAACTCTTACCATTTGCAACAGCATGGATGGACCTAGAGAGCATTATGCTAAATGAAATAAACTGGTTGGAGAAAGAAAATATCACATGATCTCACTCATTTGTAGAATATAATGAACAAAATAAATTGATGAGCCAACGTGGATCCAGAGACATAGAAGCATTGAACAGACCATCCAAACTCAGAGAGAAGGAGAAGAAGGGGCGGTGAGAGATCAATCAAAGGACTTGTATGCATGCATATAAACATAACCCATGGACACAGACAGTAGGGGGGTGAGGGCATGTGCTGGGGTGGTGAGAATGACCAGGGAGAGTCAATGGGGGGGAAAGGAGACATATGTTATACTTTAAACAATAATGAATTTAAAAAAAACATATCCTCAGATCAGGATTTTAAGAAAAGCTAGAGTAACTATATTAATTTCAGATATAGCAGACTCCACAGCCAGGAATATTATCAGAGAAAAATAGGAACATCCTATATAATAAAGCAGTGATATGCAAATTGACCATCACGCCCTCACACAGATGGTGGCCCCTATGTGGGCACAAGATGGCTGCCACAAGATGGCCAGCAGGGGAGGGCAGTTGGGGAGGACCAGGATGGCAGGGGAGGGCAGTTAGGGGCAACCAGGTCAGCAGGAGAGAGCAGTTGGGGGTGATCGGGCCGGCAGGGGAGCAGTTAGGTGTCGATCAGGCTGGCAGGGGAGTGGTTAGGGGGTGAACACGCAGGCAGGCAGAAGTGGTTAGGGGCAATCAAGCAGGCAGGCAGTGGTTGGGAGCCAGCAGTCCCGGATTGTGAGAGGGATATCTGACTGCTGGTTTAGGCCCAATTCCACAGGTATCCCCTGAGTGGTCCCGGATTTTGAGAGGGATATCTGGCTGCTGGTTTAGGCCCAATCCCACAGGTATCCCCTGAGTGGTCCCAGATTGGAGAGAGTGCAGCCTGGGCTGAGGGACACCCCCCCCCCGCCAGTGCACGCATTTCATGCACCAGGCCTCTAGTTACATAATAATTATGGACGGAGTCTTCAAATAGACATAACTAATAATGTGTATGTACCTGACAACAGAGCATCAAGATGAATAAGGTAAAAACAGTTTTCATCATTTAAAGAAAGAAAGAAAAGAAAGAAAGAAAGAAAGAAAGAAAGAAAGGAAGGAAGGAAGGAAGGAAGGAAGGAAGGAAGGAAGGAAGGAAGGAAGGAAGGAAGGAAGGAAGAAAGGAAGGAAGGAAGGAAGGAAGAGAGAAAGAAAGAGGCAGAGGACCTAGACCAGGGGTGGGCAAACTTTTTGACTTGAGGGCCACAATGGGTTCTTAAACTGGACCGGAGGGCCGGAACAAAAGCATGGATGGTGTGTTTGTGTGAACTAATATAAATTCAAAGTAAACATCATTACATAAAAGGGTACGGTCTTTTTTTTTCAACAGTTTTATTCATTTCAAACGGGCCAGATCCAGCCTGTGGGCCGTAGTTTGCCCACGGCTTACGTAGACACTTCTCCCAAGAAGACATACAAATAGCAAATAGGTATATGAAAAGAATCTCAACTTCACTAGCTATTAGGGAAATGCAAATCAAAACTATAATCATATCACACCTCACATCTGTTAGAATGGCTATTCTCAACAAGACAAGTAATAAGTGCTGTAAAGAAACCCTCATTCACTGCTGGTGGGAAAGAAAACTGGTACAGCTACCATGGAAAACAGTAAGGAAGTTTTTCAACAAATAAGAACAGAGTTACCATATGATCCAGTAAACCATCTTCTCCACATCTACCCAAACATTTATTCAGAAAGATATATTCAGCCCTATGTTTGTTGCAGCATTATTCATAGTGGCCAAGTAATGGAAACAACAGAAGTATCCTTTGATAAATGATTGGATGAAGAAGATGTGGTACATATATACAATAGAATACTACTCAGCCATAAGAAAATATGAAATAATACCATTTGTGACAAGGATGGATCTTGAGAATATCATGCTAAGTGAAATAAGTCAGACAGAAAAAGTCAAGAATCATGTGATTTCATTCATGTGAGATATAAAACTGAAAGTAACAAATGAAAAATCAAAACAAACTAACAAAAAAAGCATAGACAGAGACAACTGAATGGTGATTACCAGAGAGAAAGGGGGTGAGAATGTAGTAAAAGGTAAATGGGGTCAAATATATGGTGACAAGAAAAAGACTTGACTTTAGGTGGTGGGCACAAAATGCACAGATGATGTATCACTTGAAACCCATATTATTTTATTAACCAACTAGAGGCCCAGTGCATGAAAATTCATGCACTCAGCTAGGCCTGTGCCCTCTTGCAGTCCTGGATCCCTCGGGAGATGTCCACCTGCCAGCTTAGGCCCACTCCTGGAAGCCTTTGGGGCATGTACCATAGTGAGCGGGCCTAAGCAGCAGTCAGACATCCTTAGCACTGCCAAGGTGGCAGGAGAGGCTCCTGCCACTGCTGCTGCACTTGCAGCCATCAGCCCAGCTTGTGGCTGAGTGGAACTCCCCCTGTGGAAGCCCACCGAGCACCAGGGGGAGCTCCTGCTAAGCATATGCCCCCTGGTAGTCAGTGTGCATCATAGAGACTGGTCGTTCCCAGTCATTTCATCGTTAGGGTCAATTTGCATATTATCCTTTCATTATATAGTATATAACTCTAATAAATTTAATTTTGGGTTAGGGGCTCAATCCCCATGTATGGGGCAAGCAGGAGGCTGCCAATCAACAATTCTCTAACACCTTTGATGTTTCTGTTTCTATCTCCCTCTCCCTTCCTCTCTAAAATCAATAAAAATATACACTTTAAAAAAAAAATAGGCATTCAATATGATAGACATTCAACAAATGACATGAGTCCATTAACCTTAGGACTATTTCAATTAAAGTGAATATTGAATATATTTCTATTATTGTTGTGAGATGCTATGAGATGTCATGCCACTTTCAGAGAGTAGAGGGTACTATAACACAATTACAGTAGACTTTTAAACATAAAGGTAGAAATAGTAGCACTTTTATAATACACTAAGATTAAATATTCATGTTAATTCTTTCTAGGCTTAAAATCATTTCAACCTAGCACTTTCTGAAACACTGGGTATAGAGAACTCACTTTCTAGTAGAGAAAAAGAGATAAAATAAGAATTAATTGTGATATATGTAGTAAAGGTATGCAATCAAATCATACAGATTGTAATAAAACCCACTATCAGGTAGGTCATCAGGACCTAAACTGAGAAGAGGCCAACACTTGGAGAGGGACCTAGAAACAACACAAGTTAAAACATTTAAAGACTAATCTTCACACAGATGTTGATAAAAATATTCCTAAATTATGAAAATTATATTTTATAAAAGCCATGGTGTACCACTGCATTGAACAGTTTTTAAAGCTTTTTTAAAAAATAGCATTATTTGAACAATAGGGCTTTGTGTCAAACAGTGTCAAACTTGCTTTCTTTTACTCCACTTAGTTCTTCTAGCAACCTTATGAATGTAGTATTACTGACTCACATTTGTTACTGGGAGGATTTTATGCCATGTGTTTATATATTAATTTTCAGCCACAACAATACTGCTAAATTGATACTATTATTCCCATTATACAAACTAGAAGTTAAGAAATTTACCAGAGAGTAAAAAGTAATAAAGGGCAGAGATGGAATCTGAATGTAGATGTCTGGCTCCAAACTCCATTTAGTTCCTCAATTCCATGCTGACTAGTCCTCAGACTCCAACCAGTGATTCCAGCCTCACCTCTCTCCCCTCTTCCTGCCACAAATCTTATAGCCCAGGCACATCACACCCTTCATATTTCAGCATCTGCTCAACATGCATATAGTGATTTTTTAAATATATTTTATTGACCTTTTTTACAGAGGGAAAGGGAGAGGGATAGAGAGTTAGAAACATCGATGAGAGAGAAACATCGATCAGCTGCTTCCTGCCCACACCCTACTGGGGATGTGCCCGCAACCAAGGTACATGCCCTTGACCGGAATCGAACCTGGGACCCTTCAGTCCACAGGCCGACGCTCTATCCACTGAGCCAAACTGGCTAGGGTTGCATCTAGTGAGTTTGCCAGCCTTGATAGTGGTTCACACTTTATTCATCTGCCAGAACCCAGTTCACATGTTACCACCTTTCCTAATAGCTCATCATTCTGACTCCTAGAGCATTTTGTTTATACTTACATCAGAGCACTCTCATGGAGAAACTTGTATTAAAGTATGTTATTTCAGTCTCAACTCTTGGAAGGGCCAAGAACTATGTCTTATCCATTTTTTTCTGCATGAATCATGATACCCAATTAGGTGAGCAGAAAAGCCTACTGATTTTATATTCACTCACATGTAAGGTCTTCCACATTATGATTACCTCTTTTTCCACTCTCCTTCAAGTATCTTATTCTCCAGAACCAACAAATCACTTGATATTTCTCCCACAAGTGATTCAAAAATGCTGCTTTGTTCACATTTTCCACTCTACACATTGTACCCATCCCCATCCAATAACTAATATTCATGTATAGAATCCTGCCTGCCTTTCGAGATCCAACTTTATTGCTGCTCCACCCAGGAAAAAAAGTCCTTGAAATCCTAAATATTATTATATTGTCCTTCTTCATATTCAATGTCCCCTAATGCATCAAAAGTGGCCTAACCTGTGATGATTATAAGCATTCTAGAGAAAAGAATAATGTTATTGTTCCTTTCATCTCCATTTACAGCACAAAGCCTCACTGTAATAAACATTTAGCTCATGTTAACTTGACTTAACTTGAAATCCTTTCGTTATAAACTAAAATATAATATAATAACATAAAATAACTCTCCTGCCTATGCTGCCCTCTCTTGTACACTTTAGTAAGAATTACACCGCACTGCAATATAACCATCTGTATATAGGCCAAGGAAAAGAGTAAGTTGGTCAACTTTAATGGCTGATGCCATCCAATATGTGCAACTGAAATATCACATAAGCATTTTACAATTCTTCCAGAAAAACAAAGGTTAGTCTTTTAAAATTAATGTATTCAGTGCATGATACTCTTTGGTTAATTTTGCTAAAATTACATTATTTTTATTTGTTTTTGTTCCATCTCCTTTCCCAGGTAGATCCCATTTTTATGCATGAAAGTATAAAATAAAACAAGTCACACAGATAACTGAAAATGTTCAACTAAATACCATCTGGAGAAACAGTACTTTAGATATCATATCTGGAATATTCTTTCCCTCTCTCACAAGATAGGTAAAAATTAAATCAAATTGAATCATATATCTAAATGTAAGAGATAAAACTATAAAATTCTTTGAAGAACACATAGGAGTAATCTTTTGTGGCCTCCAATTATGCAATGATTTATTAGATTTGGCATAAAAACCATATGACATAAAAAAGAAATACACTGGATTTAGTAAAAATTTTAAATTTTGTGCTTCAAGGGACGTGATAAAGCAACTAAAAAGATAACCCACAGAAATGGAAAAAATAATTGCAAATTATATCTGATGAGACTAGTACCCAGAACATATAAAGAATTCTTACAACTCAACAATAAAAATACATATAACACATTTTTTTAAATGAGCAAGAGTTTTGAGAAGATATTTCTTCTGAGAAGAAATGGTCAGTTAGCACAGTAAAAGATGCCAACATCTTTGGTCATTAGGGAAATACAAAATTTAAACACAATGCAATACTACTTCATACCCGCTAAGGTGGCTAAAGTTAAAAAGACAGACTATACTAGTGAAATCCTCCTACATTTCTGGTGGGATTGTAAAATGGTGTGTCCCCTTTAGAAAACAGTTTGTCAGTTCCTGGAAATTTACATATGGTGTTACTGTATGAATACAAGGTGTTAAGTCAGAGAATTGAAAACATATGTCCAAATAAAAACATGAGTGCTCACTGCAGCATTATCTAAATAGCTCAAAAGTGGAAATAATCCAAAAACCCATGAATTACTAAATGGATATACAAATGTGGCTTATCTATACAGTGGCATGATAGCCCTAAAAAGTAAAGACATACTGATACATGCTATAACATGGATGAACTTTGAAAACATTATACTAAGTAAAAACACAACAACAAAAAACTAGATATAAAAGTTACATAGTGTATGATGCTGTATACGAGATGTACAGAGTAGGGAAAGCCATAGAAACAAAAAGTAGAAAGGTGGTTTCCAAGAGCTGGGCAGAGGGGACGGTGATAAGAGCCTTCAAATTGTATAAGGTGTTTGTCTTTCTGAGATGATGAAAATGTTCTATGGTTTGATAGCGTGTGAAAACAGTAAAATAATACTGAATTGTACACTTTAAGATGTTAACTCAAGGGTATGTGAATTCTACCTAAAAAAATCAGTAATTAGAAAAATAAGTCAAAACAGGTGGACCATGTAGGATAGGTCAGGACCTTCATTCAGTAGCAAGTAGTAAAATCTATCAAGGGCATATCACAAAAAGGGGTATCGAGTGGGAAAGTAACTCAAGGAGTCTCATTCCAGCAGAGGAAGACAGAGAACAGAGGCATAAACAAGATAATTACAGCTGGTAAGGAGGGCCAGGAAGAAAACTGTAATGACGTGACAGAGAAAAACTATTTGAGGTGTACAGTAAACAAGGTATACTGGTCTCGATGGGGACTTGATCTAAAGAATGAGGCAACAATCACATGAAAAATGAAGAGGCCTGCCTGCCTGCCTGAGGAAACGGAGTACAAATGCCCTCAACTGAAGGACAACTTGGCATGTTTGAGATCAAAGGGCCAGTTTGTAAGAAACATAATGTGTGAGGAGGGTTAAAGTGGCACAAGATAATGTTGCAGAAATAGGTAAGAGTAAGATCAGACCGAGCCTAGAAGCCACAGTTAATTACTTTGGATTTTATCCTGCCTCCAACTGGAAGACATTGGAATAATTTAGGCAGAGCAGTGACACTCTCTGATTTACTTTCTAAAAAAAATTCTTTATTGTTTAAAGTATTACATATGTCTCCCTTTTCCCCATTGACCTCTCCCAGGCCCGTCCCTCTCCCCCTCCCCCCCATGCACACATGCCCTCACCCTCCCTACTGATTTTCATCTTAAAAAGCTTGCTTTGTTGGTCATACAGAGTATGAATCGGAAGAGGGCAACAGCAGCAACTGGCTCAAATTGTAGTCCTAGAGAGATGTAGTCCTAGAGAGATGTAGTCCTAGAGCAGGGGTGGGCAATCCCTGGCACGCGTGCCAAACATGGCACGCCAGAAACTTTTGCTGGCACGCGAAACCCTTTCTTATAATCTTCCATTTAAAATTTTTATCTTAATATCGACTTTTTTATTTTTCAGACAAATTCAGTGTAGGTGCATCTTAGATAAATAAATAATTTTACATAACAAGTTATCTTAAAGACCATAGACATGGATTGACGAGAGAGGGGAAGAGCAATTTCTATGCCTCTGCCTTAACCCTCCCTGCCTTCCTAGATCCGACCAGTGTTTTGGTTTCATCCACATACGCTTGTGAATCTTTGTTCTCAGTGATGAATTTTGTTAAGTCTCGTAATAGGAGTAGCCTGACGGATGAAAGTAGTAGCGCGTGCATATCTCTGAAGGTCACGAAATAGAAACCTGGTGGAAAATCTCTGTCATCAGTGATGCAGCAGCAAAAGTCCCACTGATAATATCAAACAGAGTCATAAAACTTTCTGTTGGACTATCAGTGTACATGTATACACTAAAAAATAAATGTATTTTTCATCATCATATACTGTTTTTGTCGCTCGAATGAATTTTATTATTTCTTCAAGCTTCTTCACGTATGTACACCTGAAGAGATATCAAGTAGGCGTAACATGTTCTCGAAAAATTAGGGTTGGCACCCAGAAGAATTTTGAGTCAGAGATTTTGCTGGTTTTGGCACGCACTCACAAAAAGGTTGCCCACCCCTGTCCTGGAGGCTTAGACCAGGGCAGGGAGAGTCTTCTTACTTAACTGTATCAAGCACTCGGGTTCTAACCTCTTCTCAGTGTAGAAAGCAAAGTGAAGTGTTGCCCAGACGAAGGACTTATTTCCCCAGCTATTGCCTCAGCTGAAGAAAGACTTCCTGGATCGGCCGTCATCCGAGGATCAGTGCAGGGGCATGAAGGCCGGCCCGTTGCCTGAATGAGGGACAATCTGAAAGGCCATCCAGCCTCAGAAGCCCCCAGGAGACGCATGATGCCTTCATGGAAACTACATCCCTCCTCCCAGTTCTGCTTCTTTCCTTTCCTTCCCAAAAGTTTTGATTCCTGAACACTCCCTTATCATGGTACTGTATGCTAATCCCAATTTCAGAACCTACTTCACAGGAAACTCAACCTGTGATGCCAATTTAATAATACTCAGTACATGGTCCTCAGTCTAGAGATCGCCAATCTATAAATATTAATAAAGTTGAAATGATAACATACCATTTTTAAAAATCCTTAACAATGCATTGAGTTTACAAATTATGACATTTTTACTATAGTCCATTAATATTACATGTATTTTAAATAAATCTTTTATTTGTAAACATTTGTATGCTGTATTAGTAAATAAGAAATAGGAAAAATATAATTCATGATTAAATAAATTGTACCATTAATCACTTGAAGAACCCAGGAACCAAAGTTGACAAGCTTTCTAAATATCTTTTATTGCTAGATAAGAAGACAAACCATTACTTGCCATAGGATTAATTAATATGGACCATTATAATTGAAACATATTATCTTACTCTATACTAGCCAATAGTAACAATTCAATGAAGCACCATGTTTCTATTAGTCCAGAGCATTATTTCCTCTGATCGGAACATACATTCAAAATTTTTGTATGTAATTTTATTTTTCCAAACAAGGGTTGCTCTCTATATTTTAAGGGGTATAATTTATGAAATAGTTTCATGTACACAAGAATAGCATATAGTGAAATTTTTATTATTTTGGGTGGTAGAAAATGTATCCCATTCAACCCATCACATAGAACCTTCTTGCCTATCAATCTTCCAAGACTGCTTGCCAGTAGCTAAGTAATCTGAATTTTACCCTTTTCCTGTTTCATATAGCTTATAACGCATCATGAAATGGCCAAAGGGAAGCAGCATGAGGGAGTTAAGTCAGACGTAGCAAAGTCCCTAAATAATCCTCAAAGTCTCTACATCTTAAATAACTTAGAGTTTACTGTTGGTTGTGTTTGCAAAAGAAATTACTGAAAGGATCTTTTCTCCGGAGTTAAATCCCAGATCAGAATGTTATTGCCTTTTGCCCAAGGCAATTGCAAGACTTACAGAGCAAAAATAAGGTATAGAATCCTCAGTGTGAGTTATGAAGATCAAAATAGAGCAAGGAGAGGATTTCAGATATTTAAAAATCACTCACAATTTTTCCTGAATTTTGGAAATATGTCTCCATATATTCACTTTGTTATAAAATAATTTTCACTCTGTTTTGAAAGTGCCAAGCAATAAGTAATATATGACTAAGTTCCTTCAGGGTAGAGAATGTGACTGAATAATTCTATTTCTAACGTGTCACATGAAACCTGGAGTAACACTCAAGGAAAGGAACAAAAAGGAAGATTCTTTAGCTCTGTGCTTTCCTGTACACAAATTTCCAGAATAATGGAGTGTATCTGAAAACATAGTTATAAAGAAGTAAATTGGTAAAAATCGGATGACCATGAGTAAAGTGCTTATTTTTCAATTCTCAGAGCAGTTTTATGAGATATTATCCCATGTTAAAAAGGGAGGGAGAGGAAATGAGGTTTAGAGACAATAAACAACTTACCCTAAACCATGTAGTTAATAAGTTGCAGACAACAGATACACTGGGGAATGAGATTGAGGGATGGAAAGAAGTAATTTTTTAAAGTTTAAATTGTCTTTATATACTCTGAATTGTTTTTAACATGAACATTTAAGGAACTATTTACAAT
Source organism: Myotis myotis (assembly GCF_014108235.1). Taxonomy (NCBI): domain Eukaryota; kingdom Metazoa; phylum Chordata; class Mammalia; order Chiroptera; family Vespertilionidae; genus Myotis; species Myotis myotis. Next base: position 75,837,584 of record NW_023416315.1, read on the forward strand.
ACAGCACAGTGTCAGTAACAGAGGTATGTAAAACCCTATGATGGCATGATTACAGAGGATTTTTAGGGCATTGAAATTACTCTGCATAATACCACAATGATAGATATTGTACATGTCATTATACATCTATTCCAACCCATAGGATGTACAGCATCAAAAGCGCACCTTAATGTAAGCTATGAACTTTGGGTGATTATAACCTTACCTATGTAGGTTCATCAATTTTAACAAGTGTTATAATTTATTGTAACTCTGGTGGGAGATGATGATGGTAGAGGCTATGCATGTGTGGGGGCAAGAAGTATGCAGAAAGCTGTAACCGGTTTGGCTCAGTGGATAGAGCGTCGGCCTGCAGACTCAAGGGTCTCAGGTTCGATTCTGGTCAAGGGCATGTACCTTGGTTGTGGGCACATGCCCAGTAGGGGGTGTGCAGGAGGCAGCTGACCGATGTTTCTCTCTCATCGATGTTTCTAACTCTCTATCCCTCTCCCTTCCTCTCTGTAAAAAATCAATAAAATATATTTTTTAAAGAAAGAAGTATGCATAAAATCTCTGTACCTTGTCCTCAGTTTTGCAGTGAACAGAAAACTGACACAAAAAAATAAAGTCTTAACTTTAAAAAAAAATAAGGGATAATAAAAGGTGACAAATAAAATATAAAGAAATGTTAAAATCAGATGTAGTATGTGCAGATGTGATAAACTGTCTCTTTTGAAAAATTATATGGCTGATTTAATAGATGTGAAACAGGTAATGGTATTTTTGAATTCATGTCTTAGAACCCTGTGCTACATGGTGCAAATGTTAGCCCAGTGTCTTGCATGAATAAGAAAGTAAATAAATACTTCTTAAAGAAGAGAGAGGGAGGGAGAGAGAGAGAGAGAGAGAGAGAGAGAGAGAGAGAGAGAGAGAGAGAGAGAGAAAGAGAGAGGGAAAGAAAGAAGGAGAGATGAAGATGAGGGAAGCAGAGGAAAGAAGGAAACAAAAAATATGGTGGAACTTTGGTTCTCAGACTTAATTCATTCTGGAAGGCTGTTCAAAAAGTGATTTGTTCAAAAACAAATCATTTTTTTCCCATTAGAAATAATGTAAATTGAATTAATCCTTTACCTGTTTTAACCTTTCCTATATACAGTACATGTCTAATGTACTGTTTGGTCTATAAACAAACACGTCTTTACTTAAAACCACCCCCTACTGACCTTAAAGGAATCACTATAAGCACTGGGTCCCAGGGTGTCTTTCAGGTTGGCATGTGGTATCATTGCTTGTTCCTATATCACTGGCTCCTAAATCAGCGGTTCTCAACCTGTGGGCCGCGACCCCTTTGGGGGTCAAACAACCCTTTCATAGGGGTTGCCTAAGACCATCGGAAAAACACATATTGAATATATAATTACATATTGTTTTTGTGATTAATCACTATGCTTCAATTATGTTCAGTTTGTAACAATGAAAATACACCCTGCATATCAGATATTTACATTACGATTCCATAAAAGTAGCAAAATTAGTTATGAAGTAGCAACGAAAATAACTTTATGGTTGGGGGTCACCACAACATGAGGAGCTGTATTAAAGGGTGGTGGCATTAAGAAGGTTGAGAACCACTGTCCTAAATGCTGTCACTGGCTAACTGCTTTCCGTTTATCAAAATCAACAACAGTTTTCCTCCCTCTTCAATTGCCTGTGATCATTGTTTCTTTCACACCCTTAGCAACATTAGCACTCTTGATGGCCTCTTTATGTTTTAAAATTGTGCTAACCCTTGATTTCACAAGCAACAGAAGCATTCTCTCCTTTGTTTGTTGCCTGAAAGATGCTTTTTTGTCATGGGGAGATATCAGCATGAAAGTGTTGTCAGATCAAAAACCAAAGCTTGGTTTGACAATGGAGACATTTTTCCTGTGAACAACTTGGCTGAAAACTGAATTGCTCAAAATGGGAGATGTTTGAAAAATGAGATAGATAGATGATAGATGAGATAGATAGATAGATGATAGATAGATAGATGATAGATATAGATAGATAGATAGATAGATAGATAGATAGATAGATAGATAGATAGATGATAGATAGATAGATAGATAGATAGATAGATAGATAGATAGATAGATAGATAGATAGATAGATAGATGAGATAGAAGATAGATAGATGATAGATAGATGATGATGATGATAGATAGATAGATAGATAGATAGATAGATAGATAGATTATAATAAAGATAGATAGATGGATAGAAAGGTAGAACAGTTCTCAGGGAAGATGTTCCCTTTCTTTCAAAGTTTAATTGTAACTAAATTCCTTGAAATTCTTTGACTCGGAACTGGCAAGGCATTTGGGCCCAAATATCTGACTGCTTTGGAGTACTCTCAAGTACAGTTTCATGTTTATAACAAGTTAATTGCCCTATTTCCATGTTCTTGCTCCTTATGGAATATTCAGCTATTGCTTAACTATAGAAGGTGAGTGCTGGATACAGTATTCAGGTCATTTTTTATTAAACTGAAACTTAATATGGTTGCAATCTTTACAGTGACTCTAGAACTGTATTATCAGCATATGGTCCAGAAATGCCTTTAATAAAAGTAAATCCCTAGACAGTATATATGCAGCAGTAAAGAACTAAAATTCTTTTATAAACTAGGTAAGGTGTAACTAATTAAGAAATAATACATCAGTAAAAGTATAAATTCAAAGTTTGTATGTTTCATTTCAAATTTCTTCAATGAGGTTACCTATTACTTATGAAGGACACTTCTTTGAAATGATCAGTAATTGGAAAACACATTTTAAGTAGTAAGGTCGAGAAAAACAGTGATTTAAAAGATCAAATTAACCTCTAGGCCAAGGCAGCATGAGCCGCTGGGCCCCTAGCACATTAGCGGGAAGAGCCAACTCAAACTGGGCAATCCCTTGGCAGCTTCTGACTGACCTGGAGGAGGATAACTGAGACTTTATGGGCCACACATTGTGTGTCTATCGTTGGGGAACTGTCTTCATTGACACTAAGTGCAACCTCTTTATCCAGAAACTGGAGGAGGGCAGGACTAGGGAGGAGGGCAGGACTAGGGAGGAGGGCAGGACTGGGGAGGAGGACAGGATGTGGAGGAGGGCAGGAATGGGGAGGAGGGCAGGAATGGGGAGGAGGGCAGGACTGGGGAGGAGGCCCAATAAGAAGTAGACAGGCATGGCTTCTTCCATCACCCCAGCATCGTTTGCCTTGTGGATTACTGTCTGAGGGAGCAGAGCATTACACAGGAGGCCTGGCTGCTAGTACCCCTCTTCCAGGAGGTACGCTATATAAGGAGATAGAAAGGCTGAAACACAAAGGAAACTTCTTGACTGAAGATCAAATCCTTTAGCTGCTGCTGGGTATCTGCAGAGGCCTTGAGGTCATTCATGCCTAGGGGCAAGCCCTCCAGGACCTACAGCACACCAGCATCTTGCTTGGAGATGAGGGGCCACCAGTTTTAATGCACTTGGGTTCCATGAATCAAGCATGCACCCATGCCATGTGGAGGGCTCCCTCCAGGCTCTGGCCCTATAGGACTGGGCAGCCCAGCGATGCACCATCTTCTCCCCGGCCAGAGCTCTTCTCCATGCAGAGCACTGTGTCATCGATGAGCAGACTGGTGTCTGGTCCCTAGGCTGTGTGGTATATGCGGTGCTGTTGGGGAAGGCCCTTATGACAGTGATCCAGAAGGGTGACGGTGTGGCCCTTGCTGTGCAGAACCAACTCAGCATCCTGCAAAGCCCCAGGCATTCTTTGTCAATGTGGCAGCCATGGCCTCCAAGCTGCCTGTGGACCCCCAGCAGCGCCCTCACATTCCCCTCCTCCTCAGTCAGCTGGAGGCACAGCAAACCCAGATCCAGGGCAGCACATGACCCAAATCGGAACCAACCAGTGGCCATGTTGAGAAGATGGCCCCCGTGCCTTGGAAACAGGCCCCCATCTCTCACTGGAATTTGCATCCTTTCTATCCAGGCTTGCTCTCTTGTAGTTGGGGTGAGGGGGTGGGAGTCAGCTCAGTCTTCTATCTGTTCTGCTCTCTTACCCCTGAGAACAACTGGACAGGGAACCGGAGTTGAGGTGAGTGGATGTGGGGGATGAGCAAAGGGAAAATGATGCGGAAAAGGACTCTGAGCAGGATGGCTGAGCTTGCATCATGGTCTGCCTCCAAATATGGGAGCAGGAGAATGTATAAATAGAAGGATAAAGTGAAAGCATTGGGGGAAGAAATGTTAAAACAAACAAAAGAACAAATTTTAAAAAATTAAAAGAACAAATTAAAAGAAAAATATAAGATACATAACCTTTAAATTAGATCATTTAAATAAAGTCAAAGGAATGTGGAGCTAAAATATAACATTGCTTCACAGTTCTTGGTCAAATAACATCAACTTTGAAATTCCTACTCTGTACCAGCAAATAGAAATGACACACCAATCAATACTACTATTAGCTAAATAGTTCCACATCTGATTGTTTTACAGAAGTTGTGTGAGATCTATAAATGTCATTTCTGCAAAAGATCAAGATTTAATAAATATTGTGTTCATTTGACAATGTTTCCTGTCCTTCTAATCACCATATGAAAATCCTCAGACATCTCAGTACAATGTGTTCGCCAATCATAACCCCTACAGTGGACAATATAGGAGGCTCAGAATGACTGAATAAATTACTCGAGACAACAGCTGTGTTGAATGTACAATCTGTTTTAGCAATTCCTATAACCTTCTCTGGTATTTTGAGTTGATGTATTTTCTAAGTCTTCAAATATTATATCTGTGTCAGGATCAAAACATGCAGAAATTGTTTTAAAAAAATTGTAGTTATAAATTGATCTGGATTCTTCAGGTCATACTCTGGCAGAAACCTCTCCCTTAATAAATCATTTGCCTTACTACACTTCTGCTATCTTATCAATTAGCTTTTCGTTACAGAATATCACTTGAAAGTTTTGTTCCTAAAGCTATTTAGTGATGTTTACTTTTAAGCCAATTGATCTAACATTAATTGAGGGTTGATTTTGTGAGTATGGGACTAACTAGAGAATAAAATTTATAATCCAAAGTAAAAAAAAAACAAAAACAAAACAAAACAAACAAAATATATATATGTATATATATATACTAGAGGCCCGGTGCACAAAAATTTGTGCACTTGGGGGGGGGAAGAGGGGTCCCTCCGCCCAGCCTGTGCCCTCTCGCAGTCTGGGACCCCTCGGGAGATAACGACCTGCTGGCTTAGGCCTGCTCCCGGGTGGCAGAGGGCAGGCCTAATCCCTAGGTGCAGCCTCTGGTTGGGCTCAGAGCAGGGCCGATTGGGGAATTGGGGTGCTGCCCCCTGTCATGCACAGAGCAGGGTGGATTGGGAGGTTGCGATGCCACCCTCAGTCATGCTAAGGGTAGGGCCGATTGGGGGGTTGGGGCATCACCCCCTGTCACACTCAAGGCAGGATCGATGGGGAGGTTGCGGCGCCACCCACTATCACGCACAGAGCAGGGCCCATCAGGGGGTTGGGGAGCTCCCCCCTGTCATGCACAGAGCTGGGCCCATCAGGGGGTTGGGGGGCTCCCTCCTGTCACGCACAAAGCAGGGATGATCAGGGGGTTGGGGCGCCCCCACTCTCACACTCAAGGCAGGGCCGATGGGGAGGTTATTGCTCTACCCCGTCACACACAGAGCAGGGCCTGTGGGGGGGGGGGGGGTTGGAGCGCCTTCCTCTGTCACGAACAGAGCAGGGCCGATAGGGAGGTTGTGGCCCCGCCCCTGTCACACACAGAGCCGCAGGGCAATCAGGGGGTTTTGGCGCTGCCCCCTGTCATGCTAATCCCAGTGCCGGGAGGCCTTGCGGCTCCGCTGATCCCGATGCTGGGAGGCATATTACCCTTTTACTATATAGAATAGAGGCCTGGTGCATGGGTGGGGGCTGGCTGGTTTGCCCTGAAGGGTGTCCTGGATCAGGGTGGGGGTCCCCACTGAGGTGCCTGGCCAGCCTGGGTGTGGGGCTGAGGGCTGTTTTCAGGCTGGGACTGAAGCTCCCAACTGCTCCTTCTTTTCTTTTTTTTTTTATTCTGAGCCAGCTTTAGCTCTGAGGCTCCAGCTCTTAGGCCTCCGCTCCTGAAAGCAGGTATCTGGTTTGTTTAGGTTCTACAATCGAAACTCTGTATCAACTCCAGGTCTGAGATCCTGGCTAGCTGAAAGCTGGTTTCTGGGGTTTTGTTTAGCTTCTATTTTTGTAACTATGTTTCAAACTGTCAGCTCAGAGGCCTGCAGTGGCAGGCGGGGAACGTTGGAGTCCTCCCTCACTGAAGCAAGCAAGTCTCATGCTAGTTTCAAGCTGCCTGGCTGCCAGCTGCCATCTTGGCTGGCAGTTAATTTGCATATCACCTTGATTAGCCAATGGGAAGGGTCACGGTCGTACGCCAATTACCATGTTTCTCTTTTATTAGATAGGATATATATATATAATTAATTTCAACCTATTAGTTATAATATAAGACAGAATATGATTTGAAGGACATATCCTCTATATTGCCTTAGTTAAGGCCATCTTTGATATTTATCTTTTATCCCATATTAGACAACAGCTGTGTTGAATGTACAATCTGTTTTAGCATTTCCTATAACCTTCTCTGGTATTTTGAGTTGATGTATTTTCTAAGTCTTCGTCCACACTTGTGCAACTTTTTAAAACTTAAGACAAGATTTTATATTCATCCTATTCAATTTCATCTTGCTATACTCAGAGCACTGTGCCAAAATCCTTGTTCGATCTCAATTCATACATTCAATATAGTAGCTACCCTTCTTCAGTTTATGGATTTTGCTTGATGTGATAACTATACCAGCTAAGGCCAAACCAAGAGCTCTGTGACTCATCACTATGTATTTGGATTTTTTTTGTTTTGTTTTGTCTGTTTGTTTGATTTTTAAATATATCTTTTATTGATTTCAGAGAGGCAGGAAGAGGGAGAGTTAGAAATATCAATGATGAGAATCATTGATCAGCTGCCTCCTGAAAGCTCCCTACTGGAGAGCAAGCCCCCAACTCGGACATGTGCCCTTGACCAAAATGGAACCCAGGACCCTTCAGTCTACAGGCCAATGCTCTATCCACTGAGCCAAACCAGCTAGGACTCATCACTATGTCTTTGAATCAATGTGCTCTACACACACTTCTGTTAGCTGCTACAGTTCTAAAATGTCCACAAAGTTGAGAGGGAATTGAACCTTTATTTATTAAGGAATAAGTAAAGGTAATGCACCTGGTATTGACCCACATTTTTCTATTTATTCATTCATTACTTTACATATATATCAATTTATTATGTATTGTGTTCACATCATTTCAAAATTAGATTTACATAATATTTTCTATGTAAATTGACCCTAAATATTAAGGATGATGTGAAGGTTAATTTTATGTGTCAAATCTGCTAGGGCATGGTACCCAGATCTTTGGTCAAACACCAGTGTACATGTCATCATGGAGGATGGATATTTAGATGGGATTAACATTTGAGTAGAGCAAATTACCCTCCTGAATGTGAAGGGGCCTCATTCAGTGTGTTGAAAGCCTTACAAGAAAAGGGAGAGATCTCCCGAGGAAGAGGGAATTCTGCCTCCAAACTATCTTCAGACTTGAGCTTCAACATCAGATCCTCCAAAGGTCTCCACACACACACACACACACACACACACACACACACACTCTCTCTCTCTCTCTCTCTCTCTCTCTCTCTCTCTCTCTACTGGTTCTGTTACTATGGAATACCATGAATGATACAGGGACTGATGACATTCAAGCTAAGGTTAGTTTTCTCTAGAGTTGGTTTCTGTATCAGGTAGAATATAGTCTGGATAATTTCTATGATCAAATTCAATTTTCCCTCATGACTGCCAGTGACCTAGTTATTCCAAATAGTACAGTATTTGGATATCATATGGTTCATTACATAGATGGGCTTAGTTATTGATTATAGGCAGCTGACTTAAAATCAAAATATACTGATCAAAAAAATAATAATCTTTAATTACCATTATACAATGCTGTGGTCTATATACATCTTTCACAAATTCATTACATTTGAATTTCCCAACAATCTTAGGTCACTTATAGCTTACATTTTTAATATAATTTCAAATAGCAAGAAAAATTAAAGAAGTGCACTATTACTTAGGGGAGGAATTAGGACTAGGGAATAGACTCCAGATGTCTTTTTATTTTAGCATCATCTCTTGTTTTTTTACCAGAAATTGGACTGCTATGGACTAAATTGTGGCCCTCAACCAATTTCATATATTGAACCCCTAATCCCCAATGTGATGGTAATTTAGAGATGAGGCTTTTAAGAGGTAATTAAGTTTAGATGACTTCATAGGGTGGGGCCCTCATGATGGGATAAGTGCCCTTATAAGAACAGACGCCAGAGTTCCTTTCTCCCTCTTTTTCTCTCCCTTTCTTCCTCCCCGCACTGCCCCTATTTTGTAATGATACAGTGAGTAGGCAAATCAGCAAGAACTTATGTATGCTGGCACCCTGATATTGGACTTCCAGCCTCTAGAACTATGACAATATATTTCTGTTGTCTAGCAACCAACTCTATGGTATTTTGTTACAGTGATCAGTACTAAATGGTATATGACCTACAAACTTTAGGTGTTATTGAATACTACAGCCCACTTAAATACTCTATATTAAGAACATTTATTACAAAAAAACCCACAAGTAAAATAGTATTAATCCAAGAAGAAGGCCATATAAATTCGTGGAACTTGGACGTGGCTGCATCATAATTTCTTGTAAAATTTATTGAAACATAGATTGCTACTGACCACACATAGGACAATGTGAGATTCAACAGGTGTGGGGTGGGGCCCAAACATTTGTATGTCTAACAATAGCTCCCAGGTGATATTGAGACTTACAAAACCGTATTTTGTAAATTATATAGATTGATGAAAGCTATAAATCACAATACACTAAGAGCACTAAGAGTTCATTTTAAACATGCATACACATACACAGAATACCAACCTGTATTTCTAAGATTTTCAGCCTAGATATCTTTAGTGGGACATGTTTTCAAAAGGAAGTTTTAAAAAATCTCCAGTTTGTTTTAACAGGGAATTAATGGTCTATAATTATCAAATTAGCAAAGAATATCTCATTCCTTTATTTACAATATAACAAAAACTAGCCTTGGCTAGTGTGGCTCAGTTGTTTGGGCATTGTCCTGTGCACCCAGGGGTTGCCTCTTGATTCCTGGTCAGGGCACATGCCCTTGTTGCAGGCTGGATCCCTGGGGGGCATGCAGGAGGCAGCCGATTTATGTTTTTGCTTGCACGTCAATGTTTCTCTCTCCCTTCCTATAAAATAAATAAATAAATATTAATACAACTACTTTTAAAGACTGGATTAAAAATACTACTTAGGAAAAGGTAACTTCAAATTTTCTTAATATAAAATATACTATTAAATACTATTATTATTTCTAAAGTGTACTGTTTCTCAGGAAATACCTTGTTATTTTGATTATATTTGATATGCACCTCTAAAATCCTGTAGCTATTTGACATATACTTAAAAAGCCCCTTCTTTCTGAATAAATGCAAACTACTCTAACTGTAGGCAGAAAGAATCCAACAAATACCACAAGATTATCTAAAAAAGCCCATAAGAATTCTAAAATGATCATCTGAGAGGGAAAAACAACTCTATCAATTAGCTTTAAGAATAGTATAAGCTTCAGTAATATTTATTCAATAAAATTAATGAAAACAGAACTATTGTTTAAAATATTGATGAGGTAGATAATAAATAATATGTGTCTCATATAACATACAAATAACAATTTAATATATATTTGTATAAATATAAAGCTATCATAAGCAGCAATGAAAAAATGTTTGAGAATATTATATTTTATCTATTGAATGAACTCAAAAGTTAAGCTTGAGTGTAAATAGGAATTGTAATCAGCAGAATGTATAAATAAATATATAAGATAAATGTGAAGAAAATTATCTATAATGTAAATCTGAATTCAATTCCTAACTCTGCCATTTTCTCTGTATGAACTAAGGCAAGTCACCTGATCTCTCTTTCAATTGTAGAATGTCCCTCAACACACCTCTTGCTTGCTGGAAGCAGAAATGATATATCTAAGATTTCATGCACTTCTGGTTGTCCTTATAGTACTTATCTGCTTCTCTCCCTCTGTGAAGGTGACTAAGTAGAGCGCTGTCTCAGTTATTTCTTCGGTACCCAGGACAGACCCATAAACCAGAACCAACCTAGTTTAGTAAAGTTTGGTTGATGTATTTGCTTCAGATCATCCTTAAATTCCAAGATAGATGGCTATTAATATGAAAAATCTAGCATATTTTAAACCAAATCTACTGAATATTTGGACAGATAAACTAAGATGTGGAAGAAAAACAATTTCATCATAGTCTCTTATTTTTTATTATGCCCTTCATCTGTGTTCATAATAACATTATAAATATACTCCAGTTAATCCCAAACATTTTATAAAAGGCAAAATTACTTGTGATCTACTACAACAAATGTTTGACTCAAAAGTATATTTTATATACATTTAAAGTTAGCAAATTAGAAAATGAACTGGATTTGCTCTGTATCAGCACATCAATTATTTGGGCTTTAATCCAAAACAAAAGAAAATAAAAGAGAAGAAAATGTGTCATAAGTCTTTCAGTATCCACACAATTAGTTTGACTAAACATTGTTGTTGTTTGTTTTCATTTAATATGGAGGATTTAGTAGTGCCTTCTCTTTTTAATTCAGTATAGATAAGTAGAATAGGTTGTCCTTACATACAAAGGAAAACTTAAAACTCAAAAGATAAAACAAAAAAAATCAATGAAATACAATGTTAAGAAGAAATACCATTTAAGAGGATATCAAAGGAAGGGAGACCAGCTAAAAAAGACTGAAAGAAAGATAAAGGGCAAAGGATTTAAAAATTAAACAGAAGAGAAAAGATTAAAGAAAGAAAGGCAAAAAAGCGATGCAGCAGGATTTAAGAAGGCAGTAGGAAGAAGACATGCAGTGATTACAAAGGAATAGCAAATACTAAAGAAAAGATGCTTGAAGTAATGAAGACAAAAACATAGAAAGTAAAATAAAAGCAGTTGTAGATTAATTTTAAGCATAATATAGGAAAGGTACAATGTTAATGAGTTTTCCCTTTTTTTCATCTTCTTGGCTATTATTGATAAAAAGAAAAATCAGTCTTTATGCACGGGAGATTTAGAACTGTATTTTCCATGTGCAGGGATACAGCGTCGTACAATTAACTTACCTTTCTATCCCACACTAACAACATCTTTCAATTTTCTAATTTACATATTGAAGCTATTCTCATAATATTCCTGATATCCTTAGCTAACTAAATGTTGTAACTTTATTAATCCATCACTGACTGATTTCTGAAACCACTAATTATCTTATAGTGAGATATAAGGTATAATAAAAGACAAACTGAATTTAAAATAGACTCACCATTAAATAATCAAACAGTCTTTTGTAGCAATGCTAGTGCCACTGAAATTCAAAAATTTGAGAAGGCATTTTTTGTTGTCATAATCCATAATAATAAAAGCATAATATGTTAATTAGACCAGAGGGCCTTCCAGATGAAGCTGGGGCTGCGAGGGAAGCTCGGGGCCCCGGTGCCAAGGGAAGCTGGTGCTGGTAGCCAGGGGAAGGGAGGCCTACTCTTGCACAAATTTCATGCACCGGGCCTCTAGTAATAGATAAGGGTGAGGCACACTAGATGTCCTGCAGTTTCCTGTGGAACATTCTTTCAGGTACAAACATGTTTGTAATTAATGAAGCCTCTTTAAAATTACAGACCATAGATGCTCAATGAGTGTTTACTGAATGAGTAAAGGAAGTATCAAGCAAATAAAACATCATCATTCAAACACAGTCCATAGTTCTCAACTTATGTACGTTTATTTCTAAAGTGTTAAGAATTCCTTTACTTCATGGGAATTAAAGTATCTAATGTGATTACTTTAAATTTATACAGTATTTTTAAAATATATTTTTATTTATTTCAGAGAGGAATGGAGAGGGAGAGAGAGACACAAAAACATCAATGATGAGAGGGAATCATTGATGGGTTGCCTCCGGCATTGATGAACCAATAATGATACATTATTAACTAAATCCCCACACTGGGGATCAAGCCCACAACCCAGGCATGTGCCCTTGACCGGAATTGAACCTGGGACCCTTCAATCCACAGGCCGATGCTCCATCCACTAAGCCAAACCGGCTAGGGCTATACAGCATCTTTTAATTAAAATCTCTCTTCTAGCAATGCTAGGGTCAAGACAACAATATAAAGCAATATAGCAGTAAAAATCTAAAAATCATAAAACCTTTGCAATGAATTTTACCTTATGTAAACAATAAGTGAAATACATATTTACTATTGATTACCACAAATATTGCTCTAGAAGACAATCTAACCAGGGGGAGCAAACTTTTTGACTCGAGAGCCACAATGGGTTCTTAAACTGGACCGGAGGGCTGGAACAAAAGCATGGATGGAGTGTTTGTGTGAACTAATATAAATTCAAAGTAAACATCATTACATAAAAGGGTACGGTCTTTTTTTTCAATAGTTTTATTCATTTCAAAGGGGCCGGATCCGGCCGCGGGCCGTAGTTTGCCCACGGCTGATCTAGACTATTTCTAAATCATAAAAAATGTTAATGCATAGCCACTTTGGAAAACAGTTTGCTCATTTTTTTACAAAGCTAAATGTAAACTTACCATATGACTCAGAAATTACACTCTAGGTGTTTACCCAATAAGTTGAAAACTTACATATCCACACAAAAACCTTCACATGAATGTGTATAGCAGCTGAATTTATAATTGCAAAAACTTTGAAGCAACCAACATGTCCTTCAGGAAGTGAACGGATAAGTACACGAATACATCCATACAAGGAAATGTTATTCAACAACAAACAGAAATGAGCTATCATATTGAACCATGAAAAGACACAGAAGAACCTTAAATGCATATTGCTAAGTCAAAGCAGGCAGTCTGAAAATGTTACTTTTCTGTATGATTGAATAACGTGATGCTCTGTAAAAGGCAAACTATAGCAATAATAAAAGACCAATTGCTGCCAGGAGCTTTAGGAGAAAGAGGGAGACAGAGAAGAGGTAGAACTCGGGATTTGGGGGGCAGTGATACCTTCCTCTATGATTCTGTAATGGTAGGTTCATGATATTATATATGTGTTGAAACTGACAGAACTGTACAACACAAAAATTAAGCCTAATGTGAACTCCAGAACTTAGTTAATAATGCATCATTTTTGGTTCATCAAGAGTAGTAAATGTAGCGCTCTAATGCAAGATGGAGGGAAAACAATGATTTTGAGGGGAGGGGCTAAGTAATAGTGGAACTCTGTCCTTATTGCTCATTTTTTTCTGTAAACATAAAACTTCTCTTAAAATTTGTTTACTTTTTTTATAAAAGAAGTTGGTAAATCAGGTTAAATGTCACAATCCTTCAAAGGAAATTTTTTATGGGTGGACCAATGCTATATGCCTCCTAAGCATTTGTGCTTAGGTGTCCGCCTGCGTATATAGGTGTCTCTAGTTTTTATCCCCACCCTCACCTCAAGTCACACTGGAGGGAGGTGTGGAACTAATAGGTATGGATGAGGGTAAGTAGTTTTATTGTGACACAGGCGTGGTCTCACTCTTGGGATTTTGCATTATTCAAGAGTGCTTCTTTCTCTACTTCCATGTGTAACTAGAAACCTCACATATATTTGCTGAAAATGAAAGGTGAACTTCCAGTTAAAAACAGAAATGGAACACAATGCCTTTATTCTTTGTTCCTCTTATAAGCAATATAAAAATGATAGCTAAAGACTGTTCAAAATAAGGATAAACCTTCAAAGATAGAATATTCAAAACAGCAACAAAATTTTGGAAGCTGGAAAACTGGCATATGAGTTATAGTTGCTTAAACAAGCATTTAAAAAGCTGAATCCTTAGCTGACACCAGGGTGTGACAAACCTGATCCATACTACAGTAGCCCACAACATTGTAGAGCTAGGTACCTCTGGAATAAGAATAAAGATATTTAAGAAGAAACTAGACTAATTTGCTTCCCCTCCCTTATTCCATAGAACCGGACAACATCCCCTTCCCCAAGCAGAAACCCATTTTACTATTTGACACCAATTTTTCTTCTTATATTGATTGATTTGTTTATTTCCTTATGTTTTCTGATATCAAATGCATTTCATTATATATTTTTGGAAGAAGGATAGGAATGGCTAGAAAGAAAGCAAGAGGGAGGGGAAAGGAAAGAAGAGGAGAGGAAAGAAAATAATACAGGAAAGAGGAGGAAAAATCAAATATTAAGAAATGAGATCAGTCATAATAGTTGCATTTAATAATGAGGAGAGAAAATTCAGTAGTACTCGGAACTTATCACTTAAGCAATAGCATATGAATATTGTCCTTGTGTTCTCAGAGTCTAAAAGAAATAGTGAAGTGCATCAAATGAGAGTATATACCTTCTTTTCCCTTCCTGTTATATCCTAATAGACCTAAAGTAAAACTTCCTCCATAAATATTCATTTATAAACATGCACTCATCTGCATGAAATTTTCTCCGAAGTATCAGTATTGCCAAGAAAAGAACAAGACTAAAAATAATCAGTTATGGAATTATGTTGAGCTACAAGTAAAATAAGGAAAAAGAATATCTTTATGCATTTTTTGAACCACTTGGTATTTAGTGAGTTCTAATGAATTAAAAGAATAAAGGTGATATATTATATTATATTTTATTTATTTTTTTGCCATCAAGAATCCTCAAAATCATGATCAAGTTATAAAGTATATTTTATTGTTTTATTCATTTTTATAGACTACAAGGTCATCTAGGATAATATGATTCTGGTTATTTAAGATAGTAAGAAAAATATTCTCAGGTTATCACTGACTTTACATTAGAGAAACGAAGTACTATATACACCCCTTTCTCCAACTCCACTAAAGAATACTCACCCCTCAAATGACATAACATATAGGAAAATGGAGTGTATACCTTTCTGGGATTGATTTATACATATAAATAAAAGAGTTAGTATTCAATTCTATTCATCCTTAAAATGAATCTTCCATTTTAATAGAAGAATCAGCTCAAATAAACATACTTTAAATTAGAGAATAATAAAAGACAATTTACTTTGTAACAGGATAAAAAGTATTTATCATAAGTTTGAGATATAACTTTCTGTACAAATGGTAAAATATTTTAAATTAATGTTATATATGACAGAAAATCAGTTTCAATAGATATACAAATGATTTTGGTATATGGCAATCAAGTGAATCAATCAAAAGACAAAGTTATGAGCATTAACTGAGTATAGGCTTGGTGTATGGCACATAGAACGTATAACATATGAAAGGAAGTTAAACATAATTCTTGAATTTTTATTTTCTTGGCGGTTCCATTACCATATAATGAACTATGACATTCAATTTCTGAATAACTTTAGAGGTTAAAGCATTCAGCTTTGCTTGTGAATGCCTCAGAAAGCTATTCAGGATTTAAATGTTATAGCTGGTCTCTCATTTTCACTGTCTAATAAATGTGTTTACAAGTAAACAAATGAGTTTATACATTCTGAATAGCAGCCCATTCATGTGCCCCCACTTCATTCATTCATTTAAGAGATATTTACTGAACTATAAAGGGTCAGGCCGTAGACTAAATGACAACCTGAGTAAGACTTACACATCCCATGCCCCCATGGAATTTGCACATTAGTACAAAAACAGGAATTACACAACCGTATTTATTTATTACAAATAATTAAGTAGATGATATATATGCGCTATGGAAAAGAACAAAAGAATAGAGGAGTGGGAGTTACTTTAGATAAGAAGGTCAGCAAAGCTCCCAGCAGCTGATAATTAGTTTGTACATACCAACAGTTGGAAGCATTAGTGCACATGAAAAATAGAAATAACTCTCCAGTACAGTGTTTAATATAGTTGTAAGGAAGAAAATACTCAGGTATGAATAATGTCAGCTCCCAGCAACATATAATTTAGACTGAAACCTAAAGGACAAGAAGGAGCAGGCCAGGGCTGGAGAGGAGCATTCCAAACTATGGAAACAGAAAGTGCAAATGCCCCAAGTCAGGGAGGGTTCCAAGAACTGACAGTCAGCGATGCCAGGCCAAGTGAGCCAGGGAGAAGGTGGCAATAGACGAGATGGGAAAGCTAGGTGGAAGCCAATATAGAGGGCGCCTTTCAAAACCAAACTAAGAAGTTCATATTTTATTCCAAGTACAAGTTGAGGCTTTAACACTGAGGATTAACATTA
Source organism: Myotis myotis (assembly GCF_014108235.1). Taxonomy (NCBI): domain Eukaryota; kingdom Metazoa; phylum Chordata; class Mammalia; order Chiroptera; family Vespertilionidae; genus Myotis; species Myotis myotis. The sequence continues at coordinate 75,854,011 of NW_023416315.1, forward strand.
TTAACCAAGCACTTAGATCAGGGGTCCTCAAACTTTTTAAACAGGGGGCCAGTTCACTGTCCCTCAGACCATTGGAGGGCCGGACTATAGTTTAAAAAAAAAACAACTATGAACAAATTCCTATGCACACTGCACATATCTTATTTTGAAGTAAAAAAACAAAACTTCAAAAAAAAATAGACCTCCTAACTTCAAAAAAAAAAAAAATCCTAACTTGTTCTTACTTTGTTCCTCAGGCAGCAGCAGGCTCTGCACAGGCAAGCTCGTGACTCGTCTGATCACACCCGAGACTGAGAGGAGGAGTCAAGAGAGAGAGAAGGAGAGGAGTCGGAGAGTGCGGTGCACATTCCACATATGTGCACTGTGGGCCCGGGACGAGTCGGCTTCTAAGCAACAGGCAGCGGCCGCAAAAACACTCGGCGGGCTGGATAAATGTTTTCAGCAGGCCGCATGTGGCCCGCGGGCCGTAGTTTGAGGACCCCTGACTTAGATGGTGTTCTGCGGGAAATAGACTCTTAGCTGTTTTTGGTGACCTGAGACCTTCTGTCAGTCCAGTGAATGCTATGAATCCCTTATCAGAATATTATTTTTAAATGCATAAAATGTATAGAACTACAAAGAAAACTAATTATATTGAAATTCATTTCTATCAGGAGCCTGTGCAGGCTAAGGGTCCAGGCTTAAGAACTCCTGATAGTAAACATGAGTTGGAAGGCTACTGCAGTGGATAAGGAGAGGAATGGATGACTTTAAGAAAAACTTTTAGTTCTGGAGGCTTCCCTTGTTAGGTAGGTTTGAATTTCTAATCATGGACAAAATGTTTGTGGTGTGCACATGTGTGTGTTCTCTTTTTAATCAGTCAAACTTCTCTGAATTAAGTACTCATTTATGTTCAAAAGAAAGACTTTTTCGTCATATAGGACACAAAATTTTAAATGAGATAACTTTTCTTTTTTAAAAATATATTTTATTGATTTTTTTTTTCACAGAGAGGAAGGGAGGGGGATAGAGGGTTAGAAACATCGATGAGAGAGAAACATCCATCAGCTGCCTCCCACACACCCCCTACTGGGGATGTGCCCACAACCAAGGTACATGCCCTTGACCAGAATCGAACTTGGGACCTTTCAGTCTGCAGGCTGACACTCTATCCACTGAGCCAAACCGGTCAAGGCTATGAGATAGCTTTTCTAATAGTGGTTATTCTATCGGCAGTCATTCACTCTGTGAATATTGGTTGATTATAATGATAAACAATGATAAGTACAGCTAGCCCTTTATTAAACACTTATTATGTTCCACACACTAAGCTATGTCTAGTACTACTGAGTAATTATCTTTTAAAAATATTTTTATTGAATTTTAGAGACAGAGGAAAGGAGAGAGAGAGAAAGAGAAACATTGATGTGAAAGCAAAATATCTATAGTCAGCTTTCTGCACACCCCCTACGGGGGCCAAGCCCAAAACCCAGGCATGTGCCCTGACTAGCAATGGAACTGGCAACCTTTCGGTGCATAGGATGATGACCTAGCAACTGAACCACACTGGCCAGGGCTGAATAATCATCTTTTGCATGTAGAATAAACGATGGTGTATTACCTTCTCATTGCTTAAGTAGTGATGCTGTGCTATAATTTTTAGTTATAGGGATAGCCCCCAAAGCCTTCTGCAAAATATATACAGATGAAATAAAGGAAGTTGCCATCTTCAACTTTGAAAGCTCGTAGCCTCCCAGAAGAGCTGTGCTTATCTGGGTCTTGAAGGGCAGTAGGGGTTCATCTACCACATAAGTAGGGCAGCACTTTCCAAACAAAGAGAATAGAAAATACAAAGAGCTCTGGAGAGCAAGGTATCTTTGGACAATCATAATACAAAAAGAAGTTTTGAAATATTTTAGGTTGAGGAAGATTAGGCTGAAAGAAGGCTTATATGCATGTTATACTTTGATGCTTAAGTTTGTATATATTAAGAACTTCAAGTATTTTCAAATAGAGTAATGCAGCTGATATATACATATCAATAGTTGGAAACATTAATGTACATGAAAAATAGAAATAACTCTTCAATAATGAGTTTAATATATCTGTAAGGAAGAAAATACTTAAGTATGCATAATGTCAAGGACATACGCAGTGAAGAAAAACAGCTTATATTGGATCTAGGTTAGATGAATGCTCTAGTCTAACATTTAACTAGTAGGTGAGTTTAAATATCTGTGCTACTTTTAGCACTTATTTTACCTTTTACTTTTTATTTTCTTTTGAATATCAAGAGATATTCACATTTGGAAGGACATATTCTAATTAACTCTAATGAGATTTTAGTAAATGTATTGAATATAAATAACTATTGTGTTTGTCTTTTTTTTTTTCCTGGAGGAAAGATTTCAAGCTGAAGATCCTAGTCATATAATTAAAAGGACTAATTCCATTCAATCCTTGAATCTGTCTATAGAAATAGGATTCTTAAAACATAAACACAAAAGGGAATATGATGCCCATTGAATTTCATATTATGTTCAGTTGAACTGTTGTGTTTCTAAAAACAAATTTAATTATGAAGAATGATTCTGTGTGTGTGTGTGTGTGTGTGTGTGTGTGTGTGTGTGTGTGCATTTATAAGCGTAGACGGGCCATCTCTGGCACTAGGAGAGTTGAGGAAAGAGAAGTAACCCTTGTATTATGTTAAATCAGAGAAATAATCGCACTTGGCAGTTTTGTTTGCAGAATGCAGCAAAGGCTGAAGGCTTTTGTACAGTTCAAAAGAGCACATTCCACAGATACAGCAGTTGTTGGTTGCCTGCAGGGACTGTCAGAATTGGGGGTGGGGGTGAAGGCATGTATCAAAAAAGCCTAGGCTTCTCGAGCTGTGTGTTTTAAAAAATAATAAATACTTACACTTTTTTGAATAGTTGTTTCAAATCTGCTTTATAGCATTAAAGTGTATTGTAAATATAGCACTTTTGCACAATTTTTAAAATCTTTACAATAATCAGTTGACATTCCTGTTTAGCCTTTGCTGCCTCATGCTCTTTAATCATTTGTTTTCAGATTAAGGTTTAAGTGCTAAGCAATTTCAACAGGTTAACTTAAGACTCTTAAGAGAGCCTTCTTTCACTGAAAACATGCCAAAGGCTTTTTCAGCTGGCCTGTCATGACTTGTGCTGAATTAACACTTATATCATTTCCCTACAGAATATGCAAGTTATAGTCTCCACTGTTATAACTGAAAAAATTTAGCGGAAAGTCCTCTGAACACTGTACACTGTATTAGGTAGGACAGATATAAATTAGCATTACCAAGTTTCTTGAATTATCTAGTTGGTATATTATGTGTGTGCTTTATATTATTTATATCAAGTTTTGACAAAGCATATCAACATAATTTTATTGAATATATTATTAGGTTAAAAATGCTAATTAGTGATGCTGTGCTATAATTTTTAGTTATAGGGATAGCCCCCAAAGCCTTCTGCAAAATATATACAGGTGAAATAAAGGAAGTTGCCATCTTCAACTTTGAAAGCTCGTAGCCTCCCAGAAGAGCTGTGTTTAACTGGGTCTTGAAGGGCAGTAGGGGTTCATCTACCACATAAGCAGAGCAGCACTTTCCAAACAAAGAGAATAGAAAATACAAAGAGCTCTGGAGAGCAAGGTATCTTTGGACAATCACAATACAAAGAGAAGTTTTGAAATATTTTAGGTTGAGGAAGATTCAGCTGAAAGAAGGCTTATATGCATGTTATACTTTGATGCTTAAGTTTGTATATATTAATTTACTTGGGTAAAGGCTTCTTTAAAAAGAGACATAATTACCAAGTTTGAAATCTTAAGATCATCCTGACCTTTTATTCTATTCATCTATTATCAAGTTCTAAATTAAAAAAAAAAAAATGCGCAAAAGCCTACGTGGCGCAAAAGAACTTAAATCCATCAGTTAATGAAACTAAGCCAGAGTAGGTGGAGAAAGAAAGATGTCAGAAACACAATCTATAGCTAAAGATGATGATGGGTTTAGTCCAATTCTTTCAGGGGCTTGTAGACCACTCTGGAGAATGTTTGGGTTCCACCTTAAGTTCAAGGAAAAACAAATGCAAAATTTTAAGAAGAAAATAAAAATCAACCAGCCTTTATTTTTAAAAGTGTCCTGCTACCTAGCGACTTAGATGGGATAAAGTATATAAAGAATTGAATAAAAGAGGCAGTCATTGCAGGAGTCCAAGTGAAAGCTTTAGCCTAGGGTAGGGGTCAACAGGATGTGGGAGAGAAACTAGCTTGCAATCAACTTTGGAGGTTAAGTTAATGGGAACTAGAAAAGTACAGATGAGAAGAAGAAACACGTCCAGTATGATCCACTGTTTCTGACTTAGGTAACTGAGTGTGTAATGGTGTTTGCTATTCACTACGACAGAAAATGACATAAAAGAAGCATACTTTTGATAGGTGGGTCTGGAATTGGAAATGAGCTTAATTATACATAATGTATTATTGTGGGACATTTAAGTATAGATATCAAGTAGCTAAAAATTGTAAATGCAGATCTCAAGCTCAGGGAAGAAATATGAGGTAGAGATACAGAAGTGGGAATCCTAGTCAAAGCTTTGGGAATAAGTGATATTATCTGGAATAATGTACATACAGAGTGAGAAGATAGAATTAAAAAAATATCTAACTCTATGAGGTTGAAAAAGAAGATTGATGAAACGGAATAATTGAGAAAATTTGATATGAGGATATGATAAGATAGAAGGAGAAAACAAGCAGCAATATTAACTATTTCAGGGAAGACAAATGATTTGAAACTGTCCCTTAGATTTAATAGTAATATTAAATTATAATTGAAAAATTAAAAAAAATATACCAAAAGATGGCAATAAAATCATTGAGAGACCTGTAATTAAGCAGTGCAGTCTAAACACATGCAATTATATCTACTCCTTCCTTAAATACTAATATAACTTCAATATAAGAATAAAACTCATGAGTGTGCGGGGGGGGGGGGGGTTGGGATTAATGGGGGGGATGAGGACACATTTGTAATACCTTAACTAATAAAAAAAAAAGAATAAAACTCATGAATCCATGACAAAGATATAGCCGAAAAGGTGACATCAACTAAAATGCCAATGTATTTTAAATGTACTACTTAATCTAGCATAGATCCTCAATGTAAGCTGTTCAGAAAATCAATCAGGACTTTGTTCAATGATTCCATTCCCATCTTATAAAAAAGGAAACTGACCCAGGAATTTAAAAAAAAATATGCAAGAGGAGAAATCACACAGGAGTTACACTACAAAAAAATTCTCAAAACCGATAATAATATCCCTGTCTCCCTCAGAATGAACTTGCAAAATTTATATTTCTAGATTTTTTAAAGGTGTATGAGAACCCTAAGAACTCTAATACAGACATTGTTTTTTGGTTTTCTCTCTTTTTTTTTTTGGCTAATTAAGAAATACCACTTTCTTCAGCAAACCTTAAAAGATAACTGCTCAAACATTATAAAGTCTTAATACTCATTTCGAAGGACTGTACCTGATGGGAAAAGACTAACATTCATCTTGTAGTAAGTGTAAATAGACAATGTCCTTTTCTTAAAGATAAATTCAAAATAAACTCATTTACCAAATACTTATTAAACGTGGACTGTGTACCAACACTACTCTAGACACTGGGGACACAGGGTTCAATAAGGGGTGTAGGAGTTTATATAATACTGCATAATAATTATGCGAGTGGGAAATAAGGTGGTAATTTATGACACTGATACTCAAAATCAGGAGGAAAACAAAAATTATTTTCAAGTAAAGTGTTTACACACAAACATATACATTTACACTCATCTTTATAGTGAAATTGAGAAATATTTCTTAAACCACCTCAACTCATGATTTATATAAATTTAAATTCAAATATATCTAGATTTATAATAATAAAAACTGAAATTCAGTCTCAGATCACTTTAACCATGAGAAAACTTAGTAAAAACAGGAATGAGATAGAAATATTACTTTAAAACTACACAACAAACCCAAAACTACCTTTGCACAAGTCTGCTAATAACCAGTTAAGTATAAAGGATTTTGGAAAATTAAGCAACTGGTGATAATTGAGTACTCAGATAAAATTTACCTGTGTAATTTTACACTGAAAAGTTTGAATGGAATTTTGAGTTAAAATTTGGTTTCCTAATTCAAAACACATTTGTTGGTGAGGAGAAGTCTGTATTAATGCCCATAATAAAAAAAAAGAAGAAGAAAGTGACTGAAAGAAATTCTGTGTTGCAATATACATTTCTCATCTGAAGAGAGAAACTTGGGTTTGATCAAGAGTGATTAAGGATCTTGAGAAAAAATGGCAATGAGAGAAATGACAATTATAAAAATAAGGTAATGGCAACAAATAAGCTAATTAGATATCTTTCTGTGAGACAACTGCTGACTCTCCTCACTAATAGTGTAAAATTTAACAAACTAGATTAAAGGTTTTGCTTTGGTCATTCTACCAACATTGATGCTGTTCTTACACCTAATAGAAAAGACAAATATCTTGGTAATAGCTACTAAACATTATAATAGCTACTTCCTATTTTTGTAAAACTCAATGGATACAATAAAGCAAATTTTGGTGCCACCTTGCCATTTTACTTAGGATCAAATCTCCAACAAGAATGTCAGAAATGTGTAGATCTATTAATTAAATTATATAAACTTTTCAAACTATCTCAATATATAATGCCACTTTATGATCAAAAATCAAGATTGTGTTTCCAGTCAAGATGGCGGTTCATAGGTAAACGTGGTACTCTGAACCTCCCACAGCCACATCGAAATTCCAACTAAACTACAGAACAACCATCATTCAGAGCTTCCTGAAATCTAGCGGAACAGAAGTCCTATAACTAAAATTATAAGGAAGCCACACTGAGACCGGTAAGAGTGGCAGAGCTGCAACACAAAATGAGGTGGTCCCACACTCACATGTCGTGGTTAAAAATTAGGAGTGATAGCTCAGCTATGGATGCTCTGCCCCTAATAAGTGAAGAGTCCCAGCCCCACACTAGAACCTCCCAGACAAGGGTTGCAGTGCCAGCAAGAGAGGTTCCCAGGGGAGATTGTGGCTGAGTCAGATGGAGGGCTCATGGAGTCCCATGCATTCCTCTTAAAGGTCAACACAATGACTTATTCTGACTCCCTCTCTCTGAGCTCTAATGCTAGGGCAGTAGTTTGACAGGCATCAGGGGCATATGGGGAGGCACTGAATTGCCTGGCTTCAGACCCAGGGCTGGAGAGGCAATTGTCTCCCAGACAGAAGTCCTGACAGAGAATATTGTTTCTTTGATCAGCCCTTTCCCCACAGAGCCAGCAGGCAGGTGGTACATCTGAGTTTCCATCAACCCAGATAACACTGTTTCCTCTGCCCTGATGATTCTCTGAGACCCTGCCCCACTCAAAGTGCAGGCCCACCAAATCCGTGTCCAATGGTTTTTCCATACAAACAGCATCTCTTGGCTCATACTCCAGACTTTCCTAAAATTTCACAAGCAGCATCTGGCCTCAGCATGCCCCCGTACCTCTTGCTAAGTGGCCCCAGGCCTGGCACGAATGACAGCCATCTGCAGATCTCTCTACAGTTCATGTTAGATGGTACTGAAGGGCACAGGTGGTGGCTGACCTTGGCCTGCACCTACTGGGATGCACCAGGCCAGTGCACCTTGGTGGACAGTTTCAGACCACACTGGATTACAACCCAACTACCTCCACGAGTGACATCCTCAAGGGGCAGACTGAGCAGGCACCAAAGCACCACTGAACTGAATTCTGTTCTGTGGAATCAGCCACTACACAGCAGCTCCTTCACTGTAGTAGCAGCCAGTTCCTATAGTAGATCACCCTGGGATCATTTCCTCCCCTTGAAGTGCCAGCAGCAATCAACATTCAACTAAAACAGGAGGGTGCACACAGCCCACACAAGAGGCATAGCAAAAGAACACATGCTACATATGGCCACTCTCCCAAGACCAAAAAATGTGGAAGTTCTACCTAAGACATAAAACAAACACAGGGAAGCAGAAAAAATGAAGAGACAAAGAAACAATTTCCAAATGAAAGAAATATCCAGTTAAAGAACTAAATTAAATGAAGGCAAGCAAACTACCAGATACAAATTTCAAAACAATAGTTATAAGGATGTTCCAGGAACTTAGTGAGAACATCAGCAGCATAATAAAGGACATAAAAAGCACCAAAAAGAACCAGTCAAAAATGAAGAATACACTAACTGAAATAAAGAATAAATTACAGGTAACAAACAACAGAGTAGATAAAGCAGAGGATCGAGTCAGTTATTTGGAAGATAAAAAGCAGAAAACAACCAGTAAAAACAGCTAAAAGAAAAAAAGAATCCAAAAAATCTGAGGATAGTGCAAGGAATCTCTGGGACAATATTAAGCATAAATATTTGCATCATAGGGGCGCCAAAAAGGGAAGAGAGAGAGCAAAAAATTGAAAATTTATTTGAAAAACTAATGGCAAAAAACTTCCTTAACCTGAAGAAAATAGTTGTATAAGTCCAGAAAGCAAAGGTAATTCCAAACAAGGTGAACCCAAACAGGCTCACACCAAGACACATCATAATTAAAATGCCAAAGTTAAATACAAAGAGAATCTTAAAAGCAGTAAATCAAAAGCATTTAGTTACCTCCGAGGAAGCTCCCATATGGCTATCAGATAATTTCTCAACAGACATTTTGCAGGCCAGGAAAGATTGGCACAAAATATTCAAAGAGATGAAAAGCAAGGACCTACAACCAAGATTACTCTACCCTGCAAAGCTAGCATTTAGAATCAAAGGAGAGATAAAGAGCCTCACAGACAACAAAAAGCTAAAGGATTTCATCATCACAAGAAGTGTTAAAGGGTCTTCTGTAAGAAGAAGAAAAAAAAAAGATAAAAAATATAAATAATGAAATGACAATAAGTCCCATGTCTATCAACAATTACTTTAAATGTAAATGAATTAAATGTTCTGATCAAAAAATATACAGTGACTGAATGGATAACAAAACAATACCTTTACATGTGTTGTCTATAAGAGACTCTTTTAATTGACAGACACACATAGACTGAAAATAAAGGGATACAAAAAAATATTACATGAAAATGAAAACAAACAAACAAAAAAGCTGTGGTAGCAATGTTTATACTAGACAAACAAAGAGGCTATAATAGACAAAGAAGGACCCAACAACTCCATTCTGGGTATTTATCTAAAGAAACCCAAAACATTAAATCAAAATGACATATATATTCATATATTTATTGCAGCACTGTTTACCATGGCCAAGATATGAAAACAACCTTGGTGTACATCAATAGATGAATGGATAAAGAAGTGTTGCATATATACAATGGAGTATGATTCACCCATGAAAAATAATGAAATCTTGCCACCTGCAACAACATGGATGGACCCCTAGAGGGCATTACACTAAGTTAAGTCAGATAGAGAAATACAAATGCCAGATGATTTCAGTCATGTGGATTCTAAAAAAAACAAAATAAAGAAGCATAACAGAAACAGACTCATGGATACAGAGAACATTTTGAAGTTTGCTAGATGAAAGGGCATGTTGGGGAGTTGGGTAAAAAAATTGAAAGGATTTAGAAGTACACATTGGTAATTACAGAATACTAGTAGTCACAGGAATGTAAAGCACAGCATAGGGAATATAATCAATAATATTGTAATAATTATTTATGGTGTCAGATGGGTACTGGGTTTATTGAGGTGATCACTTCATAAATTATATAATTGCCTAATCACTGAATTATATACCTGAAACTAATATAATGTATATCAGCTGTAATTTAAAAAGAAAAAAATAAAGATCAATATATATGCAATGACTATTATGTAGGGAAAAGTAGAACTCTTGTAAAGAAAGAAATTTCGAAGATTGAAAGAAACTACCTTAAGTGGATCTTGGAAGAATTCAGATGAATTGAAATGGGCACTAGAATGAGCATTTTACAACAATATAATGATGAGTAATCAAACAGTGCAGGATGTTTCATCTTCCCCCACTAAATTTTCCCTAACTCTTATCATATTAAGCTTTATATCATGCCTTTCAAAGAAACAACACTTATACTCTGAAAAAAATATGTATAATTCTATATAATAAAAGGCTAACATGCAAATAGATCAAATGGAGGAACAACCAACCAACCAGTCACTATGATGTGCACTGACCACCAGGGGGTGCACGCGGAACATGGCAGGTGTCAGCCACAGCAGGATGGTGGAACAGGTGAGTGGGGGCACCAGACCAAGTTAGGGTGCTAGTTGCTGTCATCGGGGTGAGCCTCTGGTGGTTACTGAAAATTCTTCGCTCCTTCACACCAAAGTCCCGCCCAGCGCTCGCACCTACTGCCAGTGCTAGCTTTGCTCACACCCGCTGCTGGCGCCAGAGCTGCCGCTCACACCTGCTGCCAGTGCCTGGCACCAGCCCCAATCTCTCGGCGCTGTCAGAGGGCACGAGTGGCAGCTGCCAGGCCCAGTCACCCCTGAGGGCTTCTCCACCTCCCCCGTTCCTGAGGGGTAATTGGGGCAGCAGCTGCTGCTCGCACCTGCTAACAGCACCGGCCCCACTTGCACCCACTGCTGGCGCCAGCCCCAATCACTCCGTGCCATCAGCAGGTGCGAGCAGGGCCAGCGCCATCAGCGCGTGGGAGCAGAGGCAGCAGGAGTGGGGCTGCCGGCAGACAGGGGACTGGGGGTTGTGGTGGGAGGGACCAGGCAGGGGCATGGAGGATGGGCTGATATCTGCCCCTGTGCCCACTGCAGCCTCACGGCCCACAGTTCCTTTCAAGGTGCACGAATTCATGCACTGCGTCCTTAGTTTATAATAAAACTGATGTGTATGATTTATCACTTCATGTTATAACACTATTAGAGAGAAATCTAGGAATATATTATAAAAATAAATATGTGGTATTCTGAAATTTAAACATTCTAGTTCAAGTTGTAGCCTAGAGTAACTCTCAAATGTGCACAAAAATGATAAATACAAATATGTTCATTGTAGTACTGTTTGAAATAATAAGCAATGTAAAATAACCAAATTGTTCACCTATTGAGGAAGGGATTTAAAAATAATCATGTTTTATTCAAACCATGGAACATAGAGCAGTTAAAAAATAATTATTACCCACCAAAATGGCAACAATAAAAAAAGACTAACAATCTTAGCATTGGCAAGATGTTGAGCAACTTGAACTCTCAGATATTGAAAATGGGAGGGTAAATGGGAACAGCCACTTTAGAAGACTGCTTGGCAGTGTCTACTAATGTTTACACTCTGATACAGATAATCTAAGATACAGACACTAAGCTGACACAATTAAATAGATGTCATATGATACAAAAATTCTACTCCTAGTTATGCAAATATATTAAAGAGATGTACAAGAATCTTTAATTGGTTACCATCTATCTATTTTGTGTTTAACAAGAAGTATTATTCCTAACAGCCAAACCAGGAAAACAACCTAAATGCCCCAAATAAAATGGAAATAAATAAACAGTGGTATATTCATGTAATGAGATTCTAGGTAGCACTCAGGATAAACACTTTACACACAATAACATGCAGGAAGCTCATAAACTTAATATTAAGAAACAGATCACACACACACAAACACACACAAAAACTATATGTTAAATGATTCCTTTTATATAAAGTTCAAAAATAGACAAAACTATTATATGTTGTTAGAGGTCAGAATATGGTTTAACTGGTAGGGGATTAGGAAAGATAATAACTAAAAGTTGGAAAAAGAATAGGAAGTCGCTTCTTGAGTTGGGAACTCATTACACAGATGTGTTCATTCTGTGAAAATTCATTAAGGTGTATATTTATGATTTTTGCAGTTTTCAAAATGCAACTTCAAAAATCATATACATTAAGCACTTCAATAAATGCTTACTTAAAAGAAAATACAGTCCTAGCCTGTATGGCCCAGTGGATAGAGCGTCAGCCTGTGGACTGGAGGGCACATGCCCAGGTTGTGGGCTCCATCCCCAGTGTGGGGCATGCAGGAGGCAGCTGATCAATGTTCTCTCTCATCACTGATGTTTCTCTCTCTCTCTCCCTCTCCCTTCCTCTCTGAAATCAATAAAAATATATATTTTTAAAAAACACAAAGGAATAAGTTATGCCTGCGTGTATCAACATGAATAAATCTCCTAAACATACTTTTGAAAGAAATATTGCTTTCAGAAGGGCAGGTTTCATATGATGCCACTTATATACATTTTAAAATCACAGAAAACAAAAGTGTAATATAAACACCACTTTCAGCACAGTAAATATCTCCAGAGAGAAAAAGAGTCAAGTTCAGAGCATACAGCTTCTACTATGTATGTGGCATTGTATTTCTTAAAAAGAGAGAGAGTGGGATCTGAAGAAATACAACAATATTGTAAAATAAATATCTTAAAGCTATCACTTGGGATTCTAGAGTAAATAGAATCTTTAAAATAAACGTCAGTGAAAATATTCTTAGCCAATCTGTCCACATCAGTAGGACAAATGCTTTTTTATAGCTTCAGTTAACTGAGATGACCATGGGCGTTTATTTTAGGTGAAGATTTTAGCTGCTGATACATATAATACCTTTCAGACAAACTTAAAATATACTCCATCTATAGAAAATATGGTATACTCTTATTTGAAAAAAAAAATACAATTTAGGCATTTTAAGTTGTACAATAATGAAATCATTAAACATGTAAAAGAGTTCAGCAGAAATGACCCTTAGGTCATATCTATGGAGAATATATCCCTTCAAACGATTCTTTAACATCTGACCCAAGACTACTTCCTCGCTCCTTTATGTTGCTCCACAGGGCTATAATCAAAATGGAGCTTAAAGTAACGAGATAGAATTGTCAAGTCTACAAAGCTAGATCATTGATATACCCATTAAAAAATAGCTCAATCCAGCAATAGTCAGGCCCCTTGTCCCAGATATCACTTTGGGTCATTAATTTGGAAGTGTACTCAGTGGGCAGCTAAATAGTCCTTCAAAGATATTTAGTGGTTACCATCTATCTATGTTGTGTTTAATAAGAAGTTTTTTCTTAACCATCTTGTCTTTAAAACCTGAAGAGGTATAGAGAAAAGACAAGCAAATATACAGTTTGCTCTTATTTTTTAAGTTAATCATTTAAAACCAAGAGATCAAGCTTGCACGGTAAACACTTAGCTTAATAGAGTTTATCCTTGTATTTAAGCATTCTGCTTCTTTGTTACAACACTCCCTTTAGTGTCTGAGAACAGCTAATTAGTTAGAATTTGAGGTAGTCATTAGCAGTCACAAGACACAAATTCAGATAAGATATTTAGGCGAGATATACAATCTGCTTTTGCTAAAAAGCCTACATCATTATAAGAGAACGTGGAACATTACACCTCATTTTGTTGAATTACTAGTCTATAAAGATTCAAATCAGTTATGAAGACAGCTGTACAAAGCTGACCCAAGAAACTAGTGTCTTGCTATTTAGTGAAAACTAAATCACATGAACCTTAATTTTCCAGAAAGATCCAACTCTTACCTTGCATTTTTTGTCTTATTAAAACTGACACATCTCTTTTCAGATATTTAATAAATATATTATTTTGTTTACCATAGCTCCACACATCTTCTCAAATTGATCTCTACATATTTTTTTGAAAATCTTTTATTTTATTTTTATTTTTATTTTTTTAATTAAATCTTTATTGTTCAGATTATTACAGTTGTTCCTCTTTTTCCCCCCATAGCTCCCCTCCACCCGTTTCCCACCCCCCCCCACTTCACCCCCCCCAACACTGTCCTCATCCATAGGTGCACGATTTTTGTTCAGTCTCTTCCCGCATCCCCCACACCCCTTTCCCCCCCAAGAATAGTCAGTCCACTCCCTTTCTATGCCCCTGATTCTATTATAATCACCAGTTTATTCTGTTCATCAGATTATTTATTCACTTGATTTTTAGATTCACTTGTTGATAGATGTGTATTTGTTGTTCATAGTTTGTATCTTTACCATTTTCTTCTTCTTCCTCTTCTTAAAGGATACCTTTCAGCATTTCATGTAATACTGGTTTGGTGGTGATGAACTCCTTTAGCTTTTCCTTATCTGTGAAGCTCTTTATCTGACCTTCAATTCTGAATGATAGCTTTGCTGGATAAAGTAATCTTGGTTGTAGGTTCTTGGTATTCATCACTTTGAATATTTCTTGCCATTCCCTTCTGGCCTGCATGGTTTCTGTTGAGAAATCAGCTGACAGTCATATGGATACTCCCTTGTAGCTAACTGACTGTCTTTCTCTTGCTGCTTTTAAGATTCTCTCTTTGTCTTTTGCTCTTGGCATTTTAATTATGATGTGTCTTGGTGTGGTCTTCTTTGGATTCCTTTTGTTTGGGGTTCTCTGTGCTTTCTGGATTTGTAAGTCTATTTCTTTGACCAGGTAGGGAAAGTTTTCTGTCATTATTTCTTCAAATAGGTTTTCAATATCTTGCTCTCTCTCTTCTTCTGGCACCCCTATAATTCGGATGTTGGTTCGCTTGAAGCTGTCCCAGAGGCTCCTTACACTATCTTCATATTTTTGGATTCTTTTTTCATTTTGCTTTTCTGGTTGGGTGTTTTTTGCTTCTTCATATTTCAAATCTTTGACTTGATTCTTGCAATCCTCTAGTCTGCTGTTGGGTCTCTGTATAATATTCTTTATTTCAGTCAGTGTATGCTTAATTTATAGTTGGTCCTTTATCACAACCTCTAGGGTCTCATTAGATTTCTTGAAGGTCTCATTAAGTTTATCGGCGGTTTCTAGAAAATTCTTGAAAAACCTTAAAAGTGTGGTTTTGAACTCTATATCCAGTAGTTTGCTTTCCTCCATTTCTGTCATTTGTGCCCTGTTTCTTTGTCTCCACATTTTTTTAAGCTTCGCTGTATCGATAGAGTGGTTTTCTGTACTAGGTGTCCTATAGGGCCCAGTGGCTCAGCCTCCCCAATTACCTGAGGTGGACACTCTTGGTGCACCTCTCTGTGGGCTTTGTGCACAGTCTTGTTGTAGTTAAGCCTTGATTGTTGTAGGTATCACTGGGAGGGATTGACCTCCAGGCCAATTGGCTGTGAATCAGCTGTGTCTGCAGTGGGAGAACTTCTGTGCTGGAGACACCCCTCTGGGACAAGACTTGCTTCAATGGGGCTTTGGTGCTCACTGAGTCTGCCCCCTGAGTGTGTCCTTTATGAATCCATGGAGCTTCAATCTGGATGGTCCCACTCTGACCACCAGGCACACTGGCTCCTGGATCTCTAAGGAGGTGCTATTCTAGCCTCTGCCTAAGGCTATCCAGCAGGAGCCAGCTGTGATGCAATGCAAGTTTCCCTGGGGCCTTGGGCCAGCTGCAGTTTCTTAGGTAATTATCAGATTGCAAAGGGCCAGGCCTTTCATATGGTAAAGCCTCTGTGGCTTGGGCCAGGCGGGGTCCCAGGGGATCAGGGTGGAGCGAGCAGTTATGGCTGCTCTCAGTACTGCCCTCAGAGGCCCTGCTTCTCAGTGTCCCGGCCATTGCTGCAAGCACCCCTGAGAGAAAGCTGCCCTCGAGTTCCGACCAATGCCAGACAGTCCAGTTTCTCCCGTATGAGTCTGGGTCCCCAGAGACTCACCCGGAACTGGAGCTCAGAGCTTGAGACTTCCTCCCGATTGTAAAAGACAACCGTGTCCTCAGCTGCCAGCCCTCCCGGCATGCGCCTCTGCACCTCCTCTGGGCCTCGGTATCCTCTACACATTTTTTTAAACTCTCATCAAACTCTAGTGTATCATTCTGTAAATTACACATTGAAGAAAGAAAAAACTTCTATTGTCTGGTAGAAATTTGTGAAGACAAACAAAAAAAAAGCATAAATATTCTTTAGATCTTTTTTTAAGAATTTATAAACATTCCAGGTAGATTAATACAAAGTTACAGAAACATTAGGGCACAAAATAATATTTTAGGTATTTTCATGTGGTGACAGAATATATATTTTCTAAATTCCAGAATTATATCCCTTTTAGAAAAGTTCCCTGATTTGAAACTTAACAAATAGAATAAATGGCTAAATATTGTACATTGCCATATCTAATGCATAGATACACTAAGTGGCCAGATTATTATGACCACCTGACGTTTGTAGGCAAATTAGCTATAATTTCCCGCTGCAGTTGCTAGAGGGCCAGACCATTATAAATAGGGAAGCAGGTTGTTTACCATGACAGTATAAGTGATTTTTTCCTGAAGATATGGGTAAACAATGTGATTTAACAGCCTTTGAACGTGGGATATATATTATTATGAGTGGCCAGATTATTATGATCACCCCATCAGTACTTCGTTGGGCCACCTTTTGCCTTCAATACTTCAGTGATTCTTCTTGGCACTGACTCCATGAGATGTTGAAAGGAGGTGTGAGGAATCTGGCACCATGCCTGATGAATAGTAGTGTACAGTTCTGTGAGATTTGATGGTTGTGGAACCAGCTGCCTGATGGCTCTTTTAACTTCGTCCCACACATGCTCAATTGGATTGAGATCTGGTGATTGTGGGGGCCACCTAAGCAAGGTAAAATCTCCCTCATGTTCTTGAAACCACTCCTGCACAATATGAGCACCTGGCATGGCACATTGTCTTGTTGGATGAAGCCATCTCCATTGGGATACGCAATCAACATGATAGGATGAACTTGATCAGCAACAATAATTAGGTATTTTGTGCTATTCAGACGTTGTTCCACAAGAACTAAAGGGCCCAAATCATGCCAGGAAAACATGCCCCAAGCCATAACACTGCCCCCACCAGCTTGAAGGGGTGCATGCTTTCATGCTGTTTCCGCCAAATTTCTCACTCTGCCATCTTCATGATGCAACTGGAAACGTGATTCATTGGACCACATGACTTTTTTCCAATGCTCGACTGTCCAATCCTTGTGTTCCTGTGCGAATTGGAGACGTTTTATCTTGGTAACTGCAGACAGCAAAGGTGTTTGAACAGGCCTTTGGCTTCCATATCCCATATGATGCAGTGTATGGCTAATTTGCCTACAAACGTCAGGTGGTCATAATAATCTGGCCACTCAGTGTGTGTGTGTGTGTGTGTGTGTGTGTGTGTGTGTGTGTGTGTGTGTGTACATATATATATATATATATTTTTAATTGAATGTATTGGGGTGACACAGGTTAACAAAATTATACAGATTTCAGGTGCACATTTCCACAACACATCATCTGGATACTGTTTTGTTCGTTCACCACCCCAAGTCGTCTCCTTCCATCACCATTTATCTCCAAAATATTCCTCACCTGCCCCGCACCCCCCACCACACACACACACATACTTTTATGCAGGTCCATAAGGTTTTTTTTTTTTTTCTTAATCCCTCCACCTCCCCCCTAGTTTCTCCCCACCCCCACAAGCTGTCAGCCTGCTCCCTGTCTATGGGTCTGTCTCTTATTTTGCTTGATAGTTCATTTTGTTCATTAGATTCTACATATGAGTGAAATCATCTGGTACTTGTCTTTCTCTGAATGGCTCATTTCACTGGCATAATACTCTCCAGTTCATCCATGCTGTCACAAAGGGTAAGGCTTTCTTCCTTTTTGCCTGAGTAGTATTCCAATGTTCCACTGCCAGTTTATTAAGTGTCGTTATCTATTAAATTACCTTTGCTCCTTTGTCAAAGATCAGCTGACTGTACTTGTGTAGGCCTATCTCTGGGCTCACTATTCTTTTCCAAAGATTTTTCAATTCTTTCATCAATATCATATTGTCTTGATTACTATAGATTTACAAAAATTCTTGAAGTTTGGGCATGTCAGTCCTGTAGTTTGTTCGTCTTCAAAATTTTGTTGGCTATTCTGGATCTTTTGTCTTTCTGTATAAATTCAAGAATTGGTTTATTACTAATCACAAAATAATTTAATTGGATTTGATTGGAATTGTGTTGAATCTATAGACCAAGTTCAGAAAAACGGATATCATGCCATATTGAATATGCCAATCCAGGGACATGGAATATATTTCTATTTATTTTTTTAAAAAAATATATTTTATTGATTTTTGACAGAGAGGAAGGGAGAGGGATAGAGAGCTGGACACATCGATGGGAGAGAAACATCGATCAGCTACCTCTTGCACACCTCCTACTGGGGATGTGTCCGCAACCAAGGTACATGCCCTTGACTGGAATCAAACCTGAGACCTTTCAGTCCACAGGCCGACGCTCTATCCACTGAGCCAAACCGGTTAGGGCTATCTCTATTTATTTAGATTCTCTTTGATTTTCTTTCATGGGAATTTTGTAGTTTTCCTAATATTGGTGCTGTCCATATTTTGTTAGATTTATACCTAAGTTTCTTTTTTTGTGCTAATATAATGGTATTGTATTTTTTATTTCAAATCCCAGTTGTTCATTGCTGATATATGGCAAAGCAACTGCCTTCTGTATATTACCTTTTTTCTGCAACTTTTCTATAACTATTTATTAGTTACAGGAGGTTTCCTTGGTTGATTCTTGGGGACTTTCTTCATAAGCAATCATGCCATCTGCAATCAGACATTATATTTCTTCCTTCCCAATCTGTATGTCTTTTATTACCTTTTCTTATCTTATTTCTTTAGCTAGGACTTCCAGTATATTTAGTAGGCAGAAGAGATATCTTTGCCTTGTTCTTGTTCCTGCATAGCAGAAACGCATCTAGTTTTTCATCATTGGCCTTTCATAAAGCAAATATCTATTCAGCCACCAGCCCAATGAATAAACAAAATGTTGCTGAAACACCAGAGCTATAAGAACCTCCACTCCAATTTCTACCACTTACCTACAATTTAACCGTTATCTTTACTTTCATTGTAGTTACTTCTTATACGACTAAACACTATAGTCTAGTTATGAAACTATATAAAAAGAGATAATACAGTATTATTATTTTGTATCAAGATTTTTTATGTTTATGAGATTTGACCATGTTATTGTTGTTATACTGTAGCCATTATCATTACTGTAGAGCAGAGGGACAGCAAAATTTTCTGTAAATAACAATATTTTCCAATCCTTCAACTTCAAACCAATAAATGAGAGTTCACTACCAACCCATTGAACTTAAATAACATTTTAAAGTTTATCACACTTTTAAATAAAAAAGTTTTAAACAATTTTTTATGTCAGTAAAATGAATGATAATGTTTGTAATCTTTATCTAAGGTGTTTCTATAAAGTTAAATAATAGCGAATTTTTGAACTGAACATCTAAGACCCAAGCCAACAACATTTCTTTTTTATGCAGCTTCTGCTAAATTCAAGAATCCTAACTCACAACTATAGATTGTCAAGAATGATCACAATGTGGTTCTACCAGAAAGTTCTAAACAATGAAATTAAACATGAATCTAGAAATGAAGGGGGATTCTCACTGCAGACTCCAATGTTACGGCAGATGCTATGTCAATTCTAATATCACATCCAAAACCTTTATAGATTCATGATTCAATTTGGAGATAATTAGGGGAACTGTATGATTTGATTGCATTCAACTGTAATAAGAATCAATTTTCTACTGAATAATTTGGACTTTTTAAAATAAAAGCTATATTCTATCACTGATTTTTTTCAGTGAGGAATGAAAAAGAGATATTGGTTGTTAAGCAAAAGTTAAATAGTTGGTAGTTAAGAGATTACCAAGTGCCTTATCGCAAGGATGATGCACTAGGTAACTTCAAAAAAGGTTGTGTTGATAAGTAACATCTTTCCAAATACTTTTCCTAAAATAAATATTAGCTTTAATTATCACTTCTCCTAATTTCTTTTTTTCTCTCATTATTTAAATGTTTCATGTTGAAAGTATTACATGTGTTCCTTTGCCCCTCATTGACCTCTTCTAACCCACCTCAACCCCCCACCCCAGGCCTTCACCACCCTATTGTCAGTATCCGTGGGTTATGATTATATGCAGACAAGCTCTTTGGTTGATCTCTTCCCACCCACACACCTACTCCTGCCTTTCCTCTGAGATTCCACAATCTATTCCATGCTTCTATGTCTCTGGACCTATTTTGTTCATTAGTTTATTTTGTTCATTAGAATCCACCAATGAGTGAGATCATGTGATACATGTATTTTTCTGACTGGTTTATTTCACTTAGCATAATATACTCGAGGTCCCTCCATGTTGTCTCAAAGGGTAAGAGATCCTTCTTTTTTACAACTGCATAGTATGCCATGGTAGAAATGTACCACAGCTTTTTTAGCCACACATCTAATGATGAACACTTGGGCTGTTTCCAGATCTTAGCTATTATAGATTGTGCTGTTATGAACATATGGGTGCATGCATTCTTTCTGATTGGTGTTTCAGGTTTCTTAGGATATATTACTAGAAGTGGGATCATTGGGTCAAATGGCAGTTCCATATTTAATGTTTTGAGAAAACTCAATAATGTTTTCCATAATGGCTGCACCAGTCTGCATTCCCACCAGCAGTGTACTAGGGTCCTCTTTTCTCCACATCCTCGCCAGCTCTTGTCATTTGTTGATTTGTTGATGGTAGCCATTCTGAAAGGTATGAAGTGATACCTCATTGTAATTCTAATTTGCATCTCTCTGATGATCAGTGACTTTGAGCATTTTTTCACATGTCTCCTGGCCATCTGTATGTCCACTTTGGAGAAGTATCTATATAGATCCTTTGCCCATTTTTGTCTTCCTTTTGTTAAGTTGTATGAGTTCCTTATATATTTTGGATGTTAACTCTTTATCAGATGTATCATTGCCAAATATGTTCTCCCATACAGTGGGCTCCCCTTTCATTTTGTTGATGGTATCTTTTGCTATTCAGAAGCTTTTTATTTTGATGTAATCCCATTTGCTTATTTTCTCCTTAGTTTACTTTCCCTAGGATATGTATATATATAAATATATTGCTACAAGTAATGTCTAAAATTTTGCTGCTTATGGTTTCTTCTAGAATATTATGGTTTCATGATTTACATTTAAGTCTTTAATCCATTTTGAGTTTATTCTTGAGTATGGTGTAAGTGATTGGTCTCGTTTCACTTTTTTGCATGTACCTGTCCAATTTTACCAACACCATTTATTGAAGAGACTGTCTTGACTACATTGTATGTTCTTGCCTACTTTGTCAAATATTAATTGAGCATGATAGTTTGGGTCCATTAATGGGGTCTTTGTTCTATTCCATTGATCTATATGTCTGTTCTTTTGCTAGTACCAGGCTTTGTAGTATGGTTTGATATCTGATATTGTGATCCCTCCAACTTTGCTCTTCTTTCTTACGATTGCTGCAACTATTTGGTGTATTTTTTGGTTCCATATAAATTTTGTAGTATTTGTTGTAGATATGTGAAATATGCCATTGGTATTTGAATAGGGATTGCATAGAATCTATAGATTGCTTGGGTAACATAGACATTTTAACGATGTTAATTCTACTAAACCATGAACACAGTGTATTCTTCCATTTGCTTATATCTTCTTCTATTTCTTTTTTTCAATGTCCTGCAGTTTTCTGAGTACAAGTATTATACCTCCTTGTTTAAGTTTATTCCTCAGTATCTTAATTTTTTGTTGCAATGATAAATGGGATTGTTCACTTAGGTTCTATTTGTGAAAAGTCATTATTTGTGCAAAAAATGCCATGGATTTCTGTGTGTTAAGTTTGTATCCTGCTACATTGCTGAATTCCTTTATTAAATATAGAAGTTTTTTGATGGAGTCTTTAGGGTTCTCTATGTACAATATTATGTCACCTGTGAATGACAGTTTTATTTCCTCCTTTCCAATTTGGATACCTTTTATTTCTGTTTCGTGTCTGATTGCTGTGGCTAGGACTTCCAGTTCTATGTTGAATAAGAGTGGTGAAAGTGAACATCCCTGTCTTGTTCTTCTTCTTAGGGAAAATGGATTTAGTTTTTGCCCATTGAGAATTATGTTGGCTGTAGGTTTGTCATATACTGCCTTTATGATTTTGAGATATGATCCGTCTATTCCTGTTTGCTCAGAGTTTTTATAAAAAAATGGGTATTGGATTTTGTGCATCTATTGATATGATCATGTGATTTTGACTTTTAATTTGTATATATGCTATATCATATTTATTGATTTGTGAATATTGTAGCAGCCTTGCATCCCTGGAATATATCTCACTTGGTCATGGTGTATGGTCCTTTTAGTACGTTGAAGATGTGATTTGCTAATATTTTGTTCAGGATTTTAGAACCTATGTTCTTCAGGAATATTGGCCCGTAATTCTCTTTCTTCATAGTGTCTTTATTTGGTTTTGAAATTAGGATAATGCTGGCCTAGTATAAAAAGCTTGGAAGTGTTCCTTCCTCTTGGATTTTTGGAATAGTTTGAGGAAGATAGGTGTTAGTTGTTTTTGAAGATTTGGTAAAACTCCCCTGTGAAGCCCTCCAAACCAGAGATTTTGTTTGATGGAAGTTTTCTTATTACTGCTTCTCTTTCATCAGTCATTATTAGACTATTCAGGTTTTCTAATTATTCCTGATTCAGTTTTGGGATATCATATATATATATATTTAGTAATCTGTCCATTTCACCAAAGTTATGTAGTTTCTTGGTATATAGTCGTTCATAGCATTTGCTTTGTATTTCTTTGGTGTCAGTTATTACTTCACTGCTTTCCTTTCTGATTTCATTTGGTTCTCTCTCTTTGTTTCTTGATGAATCTGGCTAATGGTTCATCAATCTCACTTATCTTTTCAAAGAACTAGCTCTTGGCTTCATTGATTTTTTTTGGTATTGTTTTTTAGCCTCTATGTTATTTATTTCTGCTATAATCTTTATTATTTCCTTCCTTCAACTTACTCTGGATTTTTCTTGTACTCTTGCTAATTCTTTAAGTTGTATGGTTAAATAGTTTATTATGAACTTTTCTTTTCTTTTTTTTTTTTTGGAAGATCTGCAGTGCTATGAACTTCCCTCTCAGGGAAGTTCCAGAGATTTTGAGTTGTTGTGAGTTCTTTTTCATTTGTTTCCAGAAACTTTCTGATTTCTTTCTTGATCTCTTTGGTAACCCACTCATTATTTAATAACATTATATTTATCTCCATGTGGTTAGCCTTTTTTATTATCTGGGCAGCACTTTATTTCACCATCTATTTTGAGTGTTTTTACTGTAGTGGATTTCTAATTTCATTCATTGTGATTTGAGAAGATGCTTAATATTATTTCAATCTTCTTGATTTGTAGAGTCATTTGTTTTATCCTAACATATGATCTGTCTTTGAGAATGACCCATGTGCACTTGAGAAGAATGTATATTGTGCAGCATTGGGGTGAAATGTTCTATAAATGTCAATTAAATCCATATGATCCAGTGTGTCATTTAGAGTCTCTACTTCCTTGTTAATTTTTTGTCTGGAAGATCTATCCAGGGAAGTTAATGGGGGTTGAAGTCCCTTACTATGACTGTATTGCTGTTGATCTCTCCCTTAAAGTCCTCTAGAAGTTTTTTAATATATTGAGTGCATGTATCCTCTTGTTAAATTGATCCCTTTAATAGTATGTAGTGAACTTTTACTGTCCCTTGTGATGGCCTTCATTTTGAGTCTATTTTGTCAGATATAAGTATTGCTACCCCAGCTTTTTTTGTTTGTTTGTTTCAATTTGCATGGAGATTTTTTTTTTCCATCCTTTCACTCTCATCCTTTAGGAGTCTTTTGTTCTGAGGTGGGGCTCTTATAGACAGCATATAATTGGGTCATATTTTTGTCTTCATTCAGCTATCCTAAATCTTTGGATTGGAGCTTTAGATCCATTTACATTTAAGGTTATTATTGATAGGTACTTATATATTGCCATTTTAATTCTTTATGCCTATGTTTCTCTATTTCTTCTCATTACAGCAGTCTTTTTAGCATTTCTTGCAGTGATGACTTGGTGGTGATAAACTCCTTTAGTCTTTTTTAGTCTGGGCAGTACTTTATTTCACTGTCTATTTTGAAGGATAGCCTTATGGGTACTCTTTCTATAGTAATCTTGGTTTCAGATCCTTGCTTTACATTACCTTGAATACTTCATGTCATTCACTTCTGGCATGTAGAGTTTCTGATGAGAAATCAGCTGACAGCCTTATGGGAGTTCCTTTGTAGGTAACAGTTTGCTTTTCTCTTGCTGCCTTTAAGATTCTCTCTTTGTCTTTAATATTTGAAACTTTAATTATGATGTGTCTAGGTGTGGGCCTGTTTGGGTTCTTCTTGCTTGGGATTCTCTGTGCCTCCTGAAATTGTATGACTTTTTCCCTCACCAGGTTAGAGAAGTTTTCTGCTATTATTTTCAAAGACATTCACTAGCACTTGCTCACTTTCTTCATCTTCTGGTACTCCCATGAAAAAAAAAATGTTACATTTCCTGTTGTCTCACAGCTCCTGTAAGCTGTCCTCCTGCTTTTTAATTGTTTTTTTTTTTTCTTTTTGGTTCTGTGATTGAGTGATTTTTTTCCTACCCTATCATCTTACTGATCTGATCCTTGGCTTCCCCTAATCTGCTGAATGTTCCTTCCACTGTGTTCTTTATTAATGCTATGTCATTCTTCATAGTTACTATATCTTTTCTCATGTTGTTGAACATCTTTACCATAATTATCCTGAACTCTATGTCTGATAAATTATTATCTCCATTTCATTTAGGTCTTCTGGAGAATTCTCTTGTTCTTTCATTTGGGGCCTGTTTTTTGTTTTGTTTTGTTTTGTTTTTTCCTCCCCATTTTGGCTGCCTGTTTGGATTTGTTTATGCATATTGGGTAGATGCGTTACAACTCCCAATCTCTAGTGCAGGACAATGCCAGATGCTGTTTGTGACTGGCCCTGAGTCCCCTGTTTGGAGCTATCAGCAATCCACATTTTATGGCTCTCTTTGCTGGGGCTGTGTGTCTTTGGCAAGGACCAAGATGTGCACCAGGATCTGCTTTTCCTAGCCCCAGGCCCCAGATTAGGTCAGGCAAAGACTCAAAGCCTCCAGATATCCAACGCTACCTGCAGTCTTACTGACACTCAGGTTTGATTAGCCTCAGACTATCAACCACAGGGTGAGGGGAGAGGTCTTCCAACAGAGTAGGTCAACTGCCTTCCCCCAGGCAAAACTACCTGGATGGTAAAGGTTCACCAAAGAAAGATGTCTTCTGCAGTATGAGGGAATGACTCAGCATAGGAGACTGGGGTGGCTGCCCTCCAAACTCCAACCCCAGAGCCCCCAAACCTGGCTTCTGCCCACACAGTTCCAGTCCACTCTGCCCTCCCTCTGCTGGAGCACAAAGTGAATGGCTGCACTCTAAATTTTTTGTGTTGGCCCTTTAAGAGGGTGCCTGCATTTCCAGCCATCTCTCCTTGGAGTACAGCAACCCTGTTGCTTTTCACAGCCAGATGTTATGTGGGCAACTTTCTCAGTTCTGGTTCTCTGGGCCAGGGAGCCCAGCTTGGGGTTTAGAGCACAGAGTTCTCAGTGGGAATTCTCTAGAGCTGAGATATCCCTCTGGACCTTCAGCTGCTGTCTGTGGGATCCCGGCCAGACCTTTCACAACTCTGCACTTCCTACCAGTCTCTATGCAATCTCCACTTTCCATCCCTGGTCATCTGGGTTTTCTCCAGCTAGTCTTCAGGTGATTTTTCAGGATGTTTTTTCTGTATTTTTGTTGTATTTCCAGTTTGGTCCTGGGAGAGTGTCAGTGTAGCTTCCACGTACTCTGCCTCCATTTTGGAATCCTCCCATTCTCTTAATTTCTAAACAGCAACTGAATTCTGTGTTTCCATATAATAATCAACCCACATATTTTAAGTTCTTCCTAACAGGACAAGAAATCAGTCTTTTCAATACACTGAGCTGACAAAATTTACATATTTTTATAATAGACTATGAATATGAATTCAGTCCAATTCATTTTCACCATGCAAAGTGGGAAAAAGACTTAATGACTCTCTTACTGGAAGGTGTATTTAAATAGATATGTTAGGATAGTCTTATTCTCAGGTATGAAGAAATATGAAAGAAAAAAAGAACCAATGTTTAGAGCAAAAAGGGATTATGATGACACAATTGCAGATACTAAATCAAAGGAAGTCACCTTCTTTTCATCAGAATAATCTCAACATTCTTAACATTTCTGCACCAGAAAGTAAAATTAAAATTAACCCATTTTGCATTAAACATTATTATTGTAAATCATTACCTTATCATATTAGTTATTAAATATTAACACACATGGATGTATAAAAGTTACCAACCAAAACACTGTATATTTTGTCATCCAGAAAAAAATCCAAATAACATTGTCATCATATATGTTTCTACCAATACCTGAATAGCCACAAAAACTGAGGGATGAAAAATATAAAGTACAGATGACTTACATTTGGAGGGTTAGAGTTT
Source organism: Myotis myotis (assembly GCF_014108235.1). Classification (NCBI taxonomy): domain Eukaryota; kingdom Metazoa; phylum Chordata; class Mammalia; order Chiroptera; family Vespertilionidae; genus Myotis; species Myotis myotis. Next base: position 75,880,504 of record NW_023416315.1, read on the forward strand.
AAGTCTCTCTCCCAGGATTGAGGAGTCTTAGTCTTTGTACTGACAATGCTCCTTTCTCCAGGGTATTCTTCTACTTCCAGAATAGGTCAGGACAAAGCTTGAACAGACTTCTATTATTTGTTTGATCTAGAGGGAAATTATACTTTTAATCAATTATTACAAAATGCATTAAACTTTTTTTAATGTGCTGGGGGTGGAGGCATCTCATTATTTTCTGTTGAATCCAAGGTGAACAGAGACAATAGGAATTGCCATTGTTGAATATTATTAATAAATAAATCAAGTACTTTAAATTAACACCACTAAAAGAAACCCATATCTATCTTCTTTTTCCTTTTTATAGCTAAGCAGGATAACATGAGAAAATTAATTATCAAAATCCAAATGACTACAAAAGCCTACTCAAATGTATTTTTTAAAGACTTTAACATAATTTTACAAATCCATGAATTTGAATGGACTGGAAGAGATGATTAGATATCAAATATTTTTACTCATTCATTTTAATGTCTGAAGGCTAAATAATTATAGGATGATTAGGAAAGTATGAAGAAAAATCCATTTTTAAATTGTTAATGGAATAATAAAAAAAATGATTTTGAGAGCCTCAGACAGACCAGAAATAGATGTCAGAGGGTCTATAAGGCAGGGCAAAAAATCTGGAATAAGGACTTCAACGATGGCGCAAAGGCTGGGGAACTGCTATTCAAACAAGGCATGTTGGTCAAATTAGAATGCATGACATGAGTACATTTGAAATCTGGTTTCATGCCAATTCTTTAACATCAATAAGACGTAAAAATGCAACATATCCTACCCATACAAGTACACAGAAATATGATGTATAATTCCCTGACCTTTTGTGGTATGTAAATTCGTAATTTTAAGAGAATTAATTATATTTTACAAATGTAAGGTTCTAATAATGAATTTTTTCTGCCTCATTAAAATGAAATAAGATAAATATCTTAAATGTGTGTCATACCCTCTATCCTTACCTTAATGTTATTAATTGCCTCCCATTAAATAATAAATAAGAATGTAGGGGAGCATTGGAGAAAAATGGAAATAAAATATAGATGTTTTGTGAAAATATGTCTGCTAGCACTTTAAAGCCAGTTTTTGCTTAAAGTCAAAACTATTACACTTATGATTATTATTTTTAAGTATATTGGAAAAATAGTAAACAAATGAAGTCAATCAATATCTATCAGAATAGCTAAATACAAAAAAAAAATACGTGGGCACAAGGGTACCTCTTTCTGTCATCAATCTGAACACAAAATGATACTTGTGTGATCCTCTTCAGTTTTTAAACATTGCAAGCTCTACTTGTAATCACTGGTATATATCAAAATTATTTGAAGGTGAAACAAAAGCACAAATATGACTACCAAAAATTAAAACTACTGAGGGAGGAAATTAATTCAAGACTAGATCTTTGGATTACATGCAACTATTATGTTTTCTTTTTGAAAGATTCAACGAATCTTGACCCAATTTAACAATCTTAACATTAAAACTTACAAACATTATATACTTTCTATAGGAATATCTTTATATGGCTTTTCAAGCATAGGTACTTCAATCTTTTGTTTGTAGAACACAGAAATGGTTTTGCTGTATTTTGGATCTGTGAAGATCAATGCATATTCCTTTAGGGAAGTCTTTTGAACTGACAAAGGATGAATGATTGACATCAGTAACAAATACCATTTTGTTGTCCTGAATTGTCATGTCATTTATAGCAATACCTATGCTAATTAATGCCATACATATCTACCACATGTGTCAGAGAAATATGCTAGACCTTCACAGAATATAGGTTGAATGTAGCTAAAATTACATTGTAGATATAGAAATGCATCCTTTGTGATAAAAAACTGGCCTCTCTCCTTCCCTTCCCCCTTCTCTTATACACACGCATGCACACACATATACACACTATACTCACATCATGTCAACTATACTTTCCAGGACAGAGAAAAAACAACTTACACATACAGTTAGCTTTACATTATCTTTTCCATTGATAAAACTTTCTTTTCACGAAAAAGCAAACTCTACCTTGCAAAGTCCAATTATGCTATAATCCTAAACCTAAAAAATACATTACATAATGTACCAAAATACTACTTGGGATCCTCACAAACTACATTATCATCATGACACTTTACCAAATTGCATTGAAATTTTATCCCCGGATTCTGTCAACTATACTGGTAGATCATTAACAATGAAAACCATGTATTAATCATCTTCATTTCCTCATTCTTTAGGACAGAAATTGATATGTAGTGAGTAACAGTTTTTTTTATTTAATAAACAGTTAAGCTCAGTAAAGTCATCAAAGTCACATTTTTGTCAGTGAATCCTATATAATAAAAGCCTAATATGCAAATTGTCCCCTCAACCAGGAGTTTGACAAGGGCAGGAGGAGGTGCTGAACATGGCAGGTGTCAGTGAGGCAGCACGGGCAGTGGGCAGCAGTGGAGGCACTGCAGGCACTGATGGGTCCCGATGAGAGTGGGACTGCAGCCGGATGGTGGAGCAGGTGAGAGGGCAGCACCAGGTCAAGGCGGGTGTGAGTGGGGGCCGGATTGCCTCGCTGATCGCCCTGCAGATGGCAACCAGCAGTGGCCGTGGGGGGCGGGGCCGCCACCCAGCTCCCAGGCACTGAGGGAGCGGGGTGTTTGGGGGAGTGGGGGGCACCGTCTCTGATCTTCACCCCGTAGACAGGATGGTGGAGCAGGTGAGGGGGTGGCACCAGGCCACGCGGGTTGCCAGGCAGGACTGCACGGCTGTGAGGCTGGGGGCATGAGCTGGGGCTGCAAGCCTGGGGGCACGAGCTGGGGCCGGATCCCCGCAGGACACCACGAGGGACCCCACCCATGCACAGATTCATCCACTGAGCCTCTAGCTCAGTATATAAAAAGAAATAATTATTAATGCTAGCAAACCTAACTCTTAGTCATTGGATAAGATATACTGGTAAAGAACTTGTCTCAGTGTCTAACCGATAAGTAGCTCTCAATAGATGTGAGCTACAATCAGGCTGAGCATGCCTCCTGGATTGCATGAGATAGCTGTGATTCATAATTATTTTTTAAATAATAACATTTATTTTTAAATATATATATTTTTTATTGCAGAGGAGACTGGAGAGAGATATCAATGATGAGAGAGAATCATTGATAGGCTGCCTCCTGCATGTCAGTACTGTGGATCAAACCTGCAACCCAGGCATGTGCCTTTGACCAGAATCAAACCCAAGACCCTTAAGTCCACAGGCTGATGCTGTATCCCCTGAGCCAAACCAGCTGCAGTGGTCGGCAAACTGCGGCTCGGCAAACCGGGCTCGCGAGCCACATGTGGCTCTTTGGCCCCTTGAGTGTGGCTCTTCCATAAAATACCGGTTCTTCCACAAAATACCGACTTCTGCGCATAGGTTGCGAAGTTTCAATCGCACTGTACGTGCACGCTCGCACGTGGTATTTTGTGGAAAAGCCACACCCAAAGGGCCAAAGAGCCACATGTGGCTCGTGAGCTGCGGTTTGCCGACCACGGAGCTAGGGCATACTTAATTATTAACAGCTATCCCTTCTCAAAAATGTCCAAGTTTGGATAATGACTTTATACATTCATCCAAAGTATCATTAATATATTATTTTTTTTATCAACAAATTATTTTCTTTTTTATCATTTTCTCTGATGTTGCTACATGACAAAAGTATTTTGGTGGGATTAGAGTGAACAAGATTCTATTCCTTTTATTTTTAATATATTTTTATTGATTTCAGAGAGGCAGGGAGAGGGAGAGAAAGAGAGAAATATCAATGATGAGAGAGAATCATCGATCGGCTGCCTCCTGCACACCCCCTACTGGGGCTCGAGCCCACAACCCGGGCATGTGCCCTGACTGGGAATGGAACCATGACCTCCTGGTTCATAGGTCAACGATCCACCACTAAGCCATGCCGGCCAGATGGACACTGTTTTTCCAAACATATGTGACCACACAGAAGGTGTGATGCCTAATGGGGCTGTTTGTGGAAAAGCTTAGGAGATGCTGCCTTCTGGACAACACTCCTTATTACTAACGGGGCCTGAAGCACCTCATCAGACCCTTTGCAAGGTAAACCAAGCCCAAAACTCCCTTCAGGGAGGGGTGAGTTATGGGAAACATCCATAGAGCAAGATTCCAGGTGACACCTGAGAAAGGAAGGTGTGAGCATGAAGCTCCTGGAACCCTGAGAACCCACAGGATACCAGCGAGGCACCTGAACTGGGAGATGCAGGTACAAGGGATGTGGTGAGCCAGCCTGAGTCACCCTCCCACCTGGGCGAGGTGTTCACTGAACTAGAACCATCTTATTTTTTATTTTTATTTTTTTATTGATTTTTTACAGAGAGGAAGGGAAAGAGATAGAGAGTTAGAAACATCGATGAGAGAGAAACATCGATCAGCTGCCTCCTGCACATCTCTTACTGGGGATATGCCCGCAACCCAGGTACATGCCCTTGACCGGAATCGAACCTGGGACCCTTCAGTTCGCAGGCCGACGCTCTATCCACTGAGCCAAACCGGTTTCGGCAACTAGAACCATCTTGACATCACTATAAAAATATATTAACAAGCCATTCTTTTTTTTTTTTTTTTTTTTTACAAAATTTTGCATGCTGTTTCTGTATATTTCATTTCATTTGCACCTTCCAACTGACAAGCAAGAGGCCCTACTACTGTATTTGTATTATTTACTTTGGGTCCTTGACAAGGGCCCCAAATTAATTTATGAAATGGCTTTTCAAAATAAATAAATAAATAAATAAATAAATAAATATGTTTACAACAGAGTTGTACCATATATATATTAGTGTATGTATATACATATATATACTAGCCTATATATATACTAGTGTGTATATACAGTATATGTACTTATATATGCATATACACACACATATACAATGAGTGGCCAGATTATTATGATCACCTGACGTTTGTAGGCAAATTAGCTATAATTTCGCGCTGAAGTTGCTAGAAGGTCATTATACATAGGAAAGCAGGCTGTTTACCACAACAGTAGAGGGGTTTTTTTCTGAAGATATGTGTAAACAACGTGATTTAACAGCCTTTGAACATATACACTGAGTGGCCAGATCATTATGACCACTGACATTTGTAGGCAAATTAGCCGTCCACTACATTATATGGGATATGGAAGCCGAAGGCATGTTCAAACACCTTTGCTGTCTGCAGTTACCAAGATAAAACATCTCTAATTCACACAGGAACACAAGGATTGGACAGTCGAACATTGGAAAAAAGTCATGTGGTCCGATAAATCACGTTTCCAGTTGCATCACGCAGATGGCAGAGTGAGAATTTGGCAGAAACAGCATGAAAGCATGCACCCCACATGCATGAGTACAACCCTTCAAGCCGGTGGGGGCAGTGTTATGGCTTGGGGCATGTTTTCCTGGCATGATTTGGGCCCTTTAGTTCTTGTGGAACAACATCTGAATAGCACAACATACCTAAGTGTCATTGCTGATCAAGTTCATCCTATCATGTTGATGGCGTATCCCAATGGAGATGGCTTCTTCGAACAAGACAATGTGCCATGCCACGGTGCTCGTATTGTGCAGGAGTGGTTTCAAGAACATGAGGGAGACTTTACCTTGCTTAGGTGGCCCCCACAATCACCAGATCTCAATCCAATTGAGCATTCATGGGACAAAGTTAAAAGAGCCATCAGACAGCTGGTTCCACAACCATCAAATCTCACAGAACTGGACACTGCTATTCATCAGGCATGGAGTCAGAGTCCTTGCATCTCCTTTCAACATCTTGTGGAGTCAATGCCAAGAGAAATCAATCGCTGCAGTATTGAAGGCAAAAGGTGGCCCAACAAAGTACTGATGGGGTGATCATAATAATCTGGCCACTCAGTGTATATATATATATATTTGTGTATATATGGGAAACCTAGTAGAGTGAACCTAGTGAAATAGAAAAGGACTTCAACTCCTGCTGGAGATAAATAGGGCAAAGGATATCTTTTGAGTTGAACTAAAAGGAATCAATAGCTTGGCCTGTGTGGCTCAGTGGTTGAGCGTCGACCCATGCACCAAGAGGTCACTGGTTCGATTCCCCATCAGTACACATGCCCAGATGGCAGGCAAGATTGCCAGCAGTGGGTATGCAGGAGGCAGCCGATCCATGTTTCTCTCTCATCATTGATATTTCTATCTCTCTCTCCCTCTCCCTTCCTCTCTCTAAAAATCAAAAAAAAATTTTTTTTAAAGTTCATGGTTAAATCGGGGCCACGAGCTTATTTCTGAAATCCTACTCCACCTTCCCTCCAAGATCCCGCCCTCTGTTCCATGCTTCCATGTCTCTGGGTCCACTCCATTCATCAGCTTATTTTGTTAATTAGATTCCACATATGAGCAAGATCATGTGATACTTGTCTTTCTCTGACTGACTTATTTCACTTGGCATAATACTCTCCAGGTCCCTCCTTGTTGTCTCAAAGGGTAAGCAGTTCTTCTTTTCTATGGCTGCATAGCATTCCATGGTTCAAATGTACCACAGCTTTTTTATCCACTCATCTAATGATGGGCACTTGGGCTGCTTCCAGATCTTAGCTGTTATAAATTGTGCTGCTATGAACATATGGGGCGATACATTCTTTCTGATTGTTGTTTCAGGTTTCTTAGGATTTATTCCTAGAAGTGGGGCCACTGGGTCATATGGCAGTTCCATATTTAATGTTTTGAGAAAACTCCCTACTGTTTTCCATAACAGCTGCACCAGTCTGCAATCCCACCCGCAGTGCAGTAGAGTTCCCTTTTCTCCACATCCTCACCAGCATTTGTCATTTGCTGATTCGTTGATGATAACCATTCTGATAAGTGTGAGGTGATACCTCATTGTCACTTTAATTTGCATCTCTCTGCTGATCAGTGACTTTGAGTATTTTTTCCTGTCTCTTGGCCATCTGTACGTCTGCTTTGGAGAAGTGTCTATTTAGGACCTTTGCCCATTTTTTAATTGGATTGTTTGTCTTCCTTTTGTATGTTGTACAAGTTCCTTATATATTTTGGATATTAACCCTTTATCAGATGTATCATTGCCAAATATGATCTCCCCTACAGTGGGCTCCCTTTTCGTTTTGTTGATGGTTTCTTTTGCTGTAGTCCCATTTGTTTATTTTCTCCTTATTTTCCTTTGCCCTATGAGATGTACCCACAAACATATTGCTATGAGAGATGTTTGAGATTTTGCTGCCTATGGTTTTCTAGGATTTTTATGGTTTCCTACCTTACAATTAAGTCTTTTTTCCATTTTGAGTTTATTCTTATTTATGGTGTAAGTTGGTGGTCTAGTTTCATTTGCTTGCATGTATCTATCCAATTCTTCCAACACCATTTATTGAAGAGACTGACTTGACTCCATTGTATGCGCTTGCCTCTTTTGTCAAATATTACTTTAGTGTAATGGCTTGGTTTGATTTCTGAGGTCTCTGTTCTGTTCCATTTATCTATATTCCTGTTCTTGTGCCAGTACCACACTATTTTGATTACAGTGGCTTTGTAGCATGACTTGATATCTGGTTTTGTGATTCCTCCAACTTTGTTCTTCTTTCTCAAGATTGCTACAGCTATTCGGGGTTCTTTTTGGTTCCATATAAATTTTTTGAGTATTTTTTTCTAGATATGTGAAACATGCTGTTGGTATTTTAATAAGGATTGTATTGAATCTGTAGATTTCCTTGTGTAGTATGGACATTTTAATGATGTTAATTCTACCAATCCATGAACACAGTATATTTTTCTACTTGTTTATATATTCCTCTATTTCTTTTTTTCAACATTTGAGTACAAATCTTTTACCTCCTTGGTTAAGTTTATTCCTAAGTATCTTAATTTCTTTGTTGCAGTGGCAAATGACTGTTTGTTTAGTTTCTCTTTCTGAGAATTCATTATTGGTGTATAGAAATGCCATAGATTTTTCAGTGTTGATTTGGTATCCTGCTACCTTGCCAAAATCATTTATTAATTCTAGTAGTCTTTTGATGTAGTCTTTAGGGTTTTCTATGTACAACATCATCTGCAAATAATGACAGTTTTAATTCTCCTTTCCAATTTCTATGCCTTTTATTTCTTCTTCGTGTCTGTGGCTGGCACCTCCAGCACTATGTTGAATAAGAGTGGTGAGAAAGGGCATCCCTGTCTTGTTCCCGTTCTTAAGAGAAAGGGTTTTACTTTTAGCCCATTATGTGTGATGTGCACTATCAATGTGTCATATACGTCCTTTATCATGTTGTGATATACTCCCTCTATGCTTCTTTGCTGAGAGTTTTTATCAAAAATGTGTGTTGGATATTGTTGAATTTTTTTTGCACCTATTGATATGATCATGTGATTTTTGACTTTCAATTTGTTTATGTGATGTAACACATTTATTTATTTGCAAATATTGTACCAGCCTTGCATCCCTGGAATAAATCCCACAAGGTCATAGTGTATGATCTTTTCAACATATTGCTGGATCCAATTTGCTAATATTTTGTTAATAATCAGTGATATTGTAGTGCCTTTATCTGGTTTTGGAATTAGGATAATGCTGGTCTCATAAAAAGATCTTGTAAGTGTTCTCTCCTCTTGGATTTTTTGGAATAGTTTGAGAAGGACAGGATAGTTTGAATATTTAGTAAAACTCCCCTGTGAAGCCATCCAGAACTAGGTTTTTGTTTGCTGGGAGTTTCCTTATTACTACTTCTATTTCATCAGTTGTTATTGGCCTATTTCAGGTTTTCTGATTCTTCCTGATTCACTTTTGGGAGACTGTATTTTTTTTTTTAGAAACGCGTCCATTTCATACACATTGTCCAACTTGTTGGCATATAGTTATTCATGGTATTTTCTTACAATCCTTTGTATTTCTGTGGTATCAGTGGTCACTTCACCACTTTCATTTCTGATTTTATTTATTTGGGTCCTCTCTCTTTGTTTATTGATGAGTCTGGCTAATGGTTCATCAATTTTGTTTATCCTTTCAAAGAACCAACTCTTCGTTTTATTGATTTTTTTGTATATCTTTTTTTTTTTTAGTCTCTATGTCATTTATTTCTGCTATAATCTTTATTTCCTTCCTTCTACTTACTTTTGGTTTTTCTTATTGTTCCCTTTATACTTCTTTAAGTTGTAGGGTTAAGTAGTCCATTATTAATTTTTCTTGTTTTGTGAGGAGTTCTATGAACTTCCCTCTCAGGACTACTTTTGCTGTGTCTTAGGGAGTTTGGGTTGTGGGTTGTTGTGTGTTCATTTTCAGTTGTTCCCAGGAAGTTTTCTTTTTTTAAATATATTTTATTTATTTTAGAGAGGAAGGGAGAGGCAGAGAGAGATAGAAACATCAATGATGAGAGAGAATCATTGATCGGCTGCCTCCTGCACTCCCCCTACAGGGGATCGAGTCCACAACCCAGGCATGTGCCCTTGGCTGGAATCGAGCCTGAGACCCTTCAGTCCACAGGCTGATGCTCTATCCATTGAGCTAAACCAGATTGGGCTCCAGGAAGTTTCCATTTCTTTCTTGATATCATGGTTAACCCATTCATCCTATCTAATAATAGACAAACATGGTAATTGACTGTACCTTTGCTACACCTCCCATTGGCTAATCAGCATGATATGCAAATTAACCACCAACAAATATGGCGGCTAATTTGCATACTGCAGGCAGGGCGGGTAAGCGCCATCCCGCATACCCCGCTCCCATCCGGGCCTGCTATTTGCCACTTGGGGCTGTGGGCATCCCATGTGCGACCTGACCCAGGGCAGCCTGGCCGGGCCACAGGGATCCGCCGGCCTGCCCGTGTGTCCTGTGTGTGACCCGACCGAGGGCGGTGGGGTGGGACAGCGTAGCTCCTCTGTCACCCTAGCTTCCTCATCACAGCTCTCTTGGGGACCTATGCCTTTAGTCAGACATCCCCTGAGGGCTCCCCTGGCTCCCAGAAGGATGTCTGACTGCAAACTTAGGCCTGATCCCCCGGGGAGTGGGCCTAAGTCGACAGGTGGACATCCCCCAAGGGGTCCTAGACTGCAAATGGTCGCTGGCCAGGCTGAGGGACGCCCTCCCAAGTGCACAAATTTTTGTGCACCAGGCCTCTAGTTGTTTAATAATATACTATTTAGCCTCCATGTGTTTGAATGTTTTTGGGTGATTTTACTGTAGTTGATTTCTAATTTCATTCCACTGTGATCTGAGAAGATTCTTGATCTTCTTTAGATCTTCTTGAATTTGTAGTTACATTTTTGTGTCCGAACATGTGGTCTATCTTTGTGAAGGACCCATGTGCACTTGAGAAGAATATATATTCTGCAGCATTGAGGTGAAATGTTCTAAAAGTCTCAATTAAATCAATCTGACCCAGTTTGTCCTTTAGATTCACTGTTCCCTTGTTAAATTTTTGTCTGGAAGATCTATCTAGTGAAATCATCAGGGTGTTAAAGTCTCCTACTATGACTATATTGTTTTCAATCTCTACCATAAAGTCCTCTAGAAGTTTTTTTAATATATTTAGGTGCTCCTATATTGGGAGCATATATGTTTACCATGGTTATAGCCTCTTGTCGGATTGATCCCTTTAGTAGTATATAGTGACCTTTACTGTCTCTTATAATGGTCTTCATTTTGAAATCTATTTTATCAGACATGAGTATTACTACCCTAGTTTTTTTTTTCTTTTCAATTTGCATGGGAATTATTTTCCGTCCCTTCACTTTTAGTCTGTGTAAGTCTTTTGTTCTGCGGTGGGTCTCTTATAGATAGCCTATATATGGTTCATGTTTTCTTATCCATTTAGCTACCCTACATCTTTTGATTTGAGCATATAATCCATTTACATATAAAGTTATTATTGATAGGTACTTACTTATTGCCATTTTAATTCTATATGCCTAGGTTTCTCTATTTCTTCTTCTCATTACAGCAGTCCCTTTAGCATTTATTTTAATACTGGCTTGGTGGTGATGAATTCCTTTAGCCTTTTTTTTTCATCTGGGAAGCTCTTTATTTCACAATCTATCTTGAATGATAACCTTGATGGATATAGTAAGCTTGGTTTCAGATCCTTGCTTTCCATTACTTTGAATACTTCATGTCATTCCCTTCTGGCTGTAGAGTTTCTGATGAAAAATCATCTGACAGCCTTATGGGAGCTCCTTTGTAGGTAACAGTTTGTTTTCTCTTGCTGCCTTTAAGACTCTCTCTTTATCTTTAATTATGATGTGTTTGGGTGTGGGCCTGTTTGGGTTCTTCTTGCCTGGGACTCCATGTGCCTTCTGAATTTGTGAGACTTTTTCCTTCAGCAGGTTAGGGAAGTTTTCTGCTATTATTTCTTCAAACATGTTCTCTATCTCTTTCTCCCTTTTGCCTACTATGTGAATATTGTTATATTTCATGTTGTTCCACTGCTCTCTTAAGCTGTCATCCTATTTTTTAATTGTTTTTCCTTTTTGGTTCTCTGATTGAGTGATTTTTTTCTACCCTGTCTTCTAATTCACTGATCTGACCCTCGGCTTCCCCTAATCTGCTGTATATTCCTTCAATGTTTTCTTTACTTGTGCTATGTCATTCTTTATTTCCATTTTTTCATAGTTACTATGTCTTTTTTCATGCTGTTGAGTAACTTTATTATAATTATTCTGAACTCTATATCAGATAAATTTCTTATCTCAGTTACATTTATGTCTTCTTCTTTCATTTGCTTTTTGTTGTTTTTTGCATTTTGTTTTTGTTTGTTTTTTTTTGTCTCCTCCTTTTGGCTACCTATTAGAATTTGTGAGTATGTATTAGATAGATCTTCTATGCGTCTCAATCTCTAGTGCAGGACAGTGGCAACCACTGCTTCTGTCTAATTAGATCAGGCAAAGACTCAAAGATTCCAGAGACCGCCTCTACCTGCCAACTGAATTCAGTCTTCAGTAGTCCTCAGACAATTGTTCACAAGTTCACAAGTGTGTCTAGAGTTTTTCCAACAGGCTAATTGTTATTCTCAGTCTCTTAATGGGCCTCAGAAAGTCCACACAGGGGGGCAATAAGATAGATCAATGTCTTCCCCCTAGGCAAAACCACATGGATGGCAAATGTTTGAATGAGAAAGATGTCCTCCACAGTGTGAAAGAATGACTCATCACAGGAAACCAGAGGTGTCTGCCTTATGAGCTCTAACCCCACAGCCCCCAACTCTGGCTTCTGCTCTCACAGTTGCAGTCCCCTCTGTCCTCCCTATGTCAGAGCACAAGATGAGTGGCTGTGCTAGAAATTTTGTGCATTGGCCCTGTAAGAGGGTTCCGCATTTCTAGATGTCTTTCCCTGGCAGACATTTTTTGTTTGTTTTCTGAAATATAAATCTGATGGTATTCTTCCAAGACCAAGAAAGCAAGGGATCAGGTAAATAGAAAATAAAGTCCTGCAGAGGACTCAAAGGTAACAGAAGACAAGAAGGGATTCTCAACCCACTAGAATAATAGATCTGTTCCTCATATAGCTTTTAAATCCCAGCATGTTTCACTTATAAAAATAGTTACATCTAGCGGTTAGGTTTCAAAGCAAATATTAATAGAAATAATAATATGATAAACATCAAAAACATCATAAGGATCACAGAACAAAATAGCCAAACAAATGTGGAAAGCAACTAGGTGCAGAATAAAATAAATTTTAGGGTACTTTGGAAAATATGAAGATGTGGTTTTAACCCCCATTAGATTGTGGCATTTGCTGTGTATACTAGTAAATGCAAGCTTAGTCTTGTCAAATTGAATTTTCAAGAGAGTTTGAAAAAATCATTGTGTATGTGTATGTGTGTGTGTGAGAGAGAGAGGGAGGGAAGGAGACAGAGAGAGAGAGAAAGAGAGAGAGACCCAATTTTTAAAATAATTTTATATTTAAAAAATAGTAAATATTAACAAACTCTATAAGGGACATTGAGCACCTTTTTTACCTCATGGTTAAATTGAAGTGGTGACCTGAAGACACGTATAACATGGTTTGTGAGGAAAATTTGAACTGATTTCTGGATAACCAATAAAAAAATATATTTTAGTATACAATCCATTGAGAAATTCTTGCTATTTAATTGTATTACCTAAACAATCTGTGAATGCAATTTTTCATTCTCTCTTTTGTTCAGTTCCTTGTCCTCTACTACCTCTTAAATATCCTCACTTGAAGATTCTCGTTCTAATCTTTCTTCAAATTAATAATGACTTGTATAGCTTGAGAATGTTATCTCAAACTGTCTCTTCATAAAAAAATACTCATGTTTTCTTAAATACAAATCAAAAACTGACAGATGTCTATATAAAAGATCTTAAAACAAGACTCTCTTCTTTCTCTATAACGACTCTTTCATCATTTCTCAAATTACAGTTTAAATTCATATCTCTCACATCGACCAAATACCTTTAAACATCTCTCTCCTCATTAATCTTTGCAGAACATACCAGACCTAATAAATTGTCCAAATAGATAATATTTTGTATAATCTATTGGATTGGCATAGGGGGGAGGGTGCCACACTTTAATATCTAAATTCAATACATTTTACTTCAAATTATGCAAATAGTTCCCTGGTGTTTTTATGACAAGTACATCAATTAGTGTTGAACAGAATGGTCTCCTCAATCTTTAACCAATACACCAACACTTATTAAACCTTCACCTTAGTATCAAATATGCCCCTCCTTTACTTTGTTCCTGTAATCTCTTCTGCATTCTAGAATCAACCTGAATGCACCATGTTCACCTTTATCATTCTTTAAAGTCTGAATTGGTTCCACCTAGAATGCCTTGCTCCTCTCAAATTCTACTTGTTCAAATTTTACCATACCTTTCAACCTTCAATTCAATTACCATCACTTCCATGAAGCATTGGCTTATTTTCTTAACGATAAGTCATCAACTCACATAGCTTTTCCTCTACAACTCCCTATCAAAAACTGTTCACTTAATCTACCATACAATGCATTTTTCCACAGACCTGATTTCTTGCATTTAATTACAAACTATACGAAAACAGAGAATGTCTTATCCATCTGTGTCTTTCTTAACAACCTAACTTTATTACAAAGATATTTCTAAACCATGTGACAAAGCATGGTGAGCAAGGTAGAAGCAGAGCGATTGTATAAATCCAACAAAGACAGTTATGTTAAACACTTCTTAATTGTTTATATTAATTAATTCCAGGGAATTATTTTCACTACCATTATTTCCAAGTTCTAAATAAGCCTTTCAAAGATATGTCTCATACAGGACAACCATACAACTTACTTCTGTAAAAAATGTATTAGGCAAATTTTACTAAGACAGTCAAACCTGGCCTATGTGGTTCAGTCATTGAGTATTTACCAATGCACTAAGAGGTCACTGGTTTAATTCCTGATCAGGAACATGTCCAGATTGCAGGCTTATTTCTCAGTACATGGTGTTCATGTGTCAGCCAATTGAGGTTTCAATCTCTCTCTCCCTCTTCCTTCCTATCACTCTAAATAATAATAATAATAATAATAATAATAATAATAAACATATTTTTTAAAACATTGTTAAATAAAACACTTGGTTTTGAGAACCAAGATGGCAGCACAGGTAAACACCTGTACTCACTGCCTCCCACAACTACATCAAAATAACAACTAAAATGCAGAACCATCATTCAGAACCACCTGAAATCTGGCTGAATGGAATTCCTACAACTAGAGAAGTAAAGAAGAAAGCACACTGAGATTGGAAGGAGGGGCAGAGGTGCAGAATGGGTTGGTCCAGCACCCATGTGTTGGACCACATATATCTCCATTGTGGAGGCCTTCTGTGAGAAGCCCCATACCAGTTCCTCAGCCCAGGGATCCAGAGTTGAGAAGAGAAGCCCCCAAAACCTTGGGCAGTAAAAACCAGCAGGGATTTTAGCTCAGTGACATGGAGGCTGCTGGAGACCCAGGCAGTGAACTTATGTGGACTTGCTCCTCTGTGCTCCACTGATGAGTAGTGGCTTTGGGGGATTTAAGGACACATGGGGAGGAATTAGATTGCGGCATTGAGGCAGAAACTCTGGGGTGGCTTTCTCACAGATGGGGTGTTCGTAGGAGTCATTGTTCCTGTCCTGGGATCTCCTCTGTTGCAGGCAGTCATATCTGAGTTTCCATCAGCCAGGCTCACACTATTCACTCCACACTGGTGATTCCCTGAGATCCCACCCCATCCAATTTGCAGCCCCACCCAAGCTGTTTGCAGCAGTTTTCCCATATGAATGGCCTGTCCTAGCTCAGGCTTCAGACTTTTATAAAATCTCTCAAACAAGTAGCTGCTGGTGTTAGCATGCCCCATTCCTATCAATAAGAGACCAAAGACCCAGCACTAGTATGAGCCTCCCTTGCTCACAACTTGGCCTTACTGGGCTACTTCTAAGACCAATACAAGTAGCAGCCATCTGCAGATCCCTCTGTAGCTCCTGCTGGGTGGCCCCAGGCAGTGGCTGACTTTGCACCTTCTCAGGGGACCCCAAAGCCAGTCCACCAAGCAGACAACTTTAGACCATACCAAATTACAACTCTACACATCCACAAGCGATACATCAAGGGGCAGACTCAGTGAGCACCAAAGCTCTACTGCAGTAAGTCCTGCCCCATAGGGGTATCTCATGCACACCAATTCTTCCACTGAAGTTGCAGCTGGTCCTCATAGCCAACTGGCCTGGAGGTCAATTTCTCTCAGTGAGGTCAATAGCAATTAAGGCTCAATTACAACAAGACTGTGCACACAGCCCACACAGGGACACTCCTAGAGTGCCCAGCTCAAGTGATGGGGGAGGCTAAGCCACTGGGCTCTACAGGACACCTACTACATAAGGCCACTTTACCAATTCCAGGAGACATAGCAGCTCTGCCTAATATAGAGAAACAAACACAGGAAAGCAGCCAAAATGTGGAGACATAGAAACATGTCACAAATAAAAGAACAGAAGAAATCTCCACAAAAAGAACTCAATTAAATAATACTAAGAAAAATACTAGATACAGAGTGCAAAACCATGGTTATAAGGTTGCTCAAGGATCTTAATGAGAACTTCAAGGGACTTAGTGAGACTTTCAAGGATCTTAGTGAGAATTTCAAAGACATGAGACAGTCAGAAATTAAGCATACACTAACTGAAATAAAGAATAATTTATAGGACCCTAGCCAGTTGGGCTCAATGGATAAAGTGTTGGCCTGTGGACTGAAGGGTCCTGGGTTCGATTCTAGTAAAGGTCATGTGCCTGGGTTGCAGGCTCCATCCTCAGTAGGGGCCATGCAGGAGGTAGTCGATCAATGACTCTCTCTCAACATTGATGTTTCTAGCTCTCCCTCTCCTTTCCTCCCTGAAATCAATAATATATATATATATTTAACAAGAATAATTTACAGGGATTCAACAGTACAGTAGAGGATTCTGAAAATCAAATCAACAATTTGGAATATGAGGATGCAAAAAACACCCAATCAGAAGAGCAAAAAGAAAAAAGAATCCAAAAATATGAAGATAATATAAGGAGCCTCTGGGACAACTTCAAGTGTACAAATATTCTCATTATTGGGCTCCCAAAAGGAAGAGAGCAAGATATTGGAAACCTATCAGAAGAAATAATGACAGAAAACTTCCCCTACCTGTTGAAAGAAATAGACTTACAAGTTCAGGAATCCCAGAGAATCCCAGCAAGAGGAACCCAAAAAGGCTCACACCAAGACACATCATAATTAAAATGCCAAGGGATAAAGACAAAAAGAGAATTGTAAAGGCAGCAAGAAAAAAGCAACAATAAAAATTTAAAATAAAATACTTGGTCTTAAATACCTACTCTGAATTTCTGAATCAACATTAAAATTTAGAACCCAAACCAAAATTATAGGTTTGTATTTTGCAAAAATCATATATGGTAATTTGTTTTAAACGATACAATAAATCTCTCATAAGGACCATAAAAGATATTCTTTGTGTTTTATGAAAAATAGGATCAATGCTTATGTACCCAACAAACTGTACTCACCTAAGGGGCTTGAAAGAGAAATACAAAATTACATTCTAAATGGTAATTGTAATAGTAGTACATTTTAGAAAACGGAATATTTAAACATTAATTATTTTAGGGAAAAGAAATTACCTACATAAAATTTTGGTCAAGCATGATGCCTGACATACAGCTAGTTGTCAGTGAATGACCAGGATCCTCTAACTGGGAAGACCCTGTGAATTTCCGAATCACCCCCAACTTTGGAGGTTTCCAGGAGAGATTCACAGAAGAAACTACTTTATGAAAAATCTCAGAGTGTAAATGGCAGAGATAGGAATTGAGCTCCCTGTGAGACCCCCCCACTGCAAGGACGATGAGCCAAGTACAGAAATTCACCAAGGCAGAGAGCCCCGGATGCCTAGCAAAGGGAAAAACTTGGAAAGAAAAGAACCTGGCCCCCTGGTAACCTACCCTCCCTCACAAGATGTGGATCCCCGATCGTCCCCTCCCTAAAGATCACATCTAGGCCTCAGCTGCATTTCAGCTCCACGCCCAGAAAAGCGGCAAAAACAGACAACTGGTGCTGTGGCTGCCTCAGGACCAGCTACACTGACTAATGACTGGCCAATCAGTGGAGACCACGACCCTGAAAAAGCACACCTGGAAAGCTGAATATTCTATTAAGATACGTCTCTGAGACCTCCCCTAAGATTTCCACCTGCAAGAAAGAGATAAATATGCACAGAGCAATGGACTCAGTGAGCCCTCCCCTCCAA